>NC_134352.1:9966738-10243001 GCF_964195595.1 Calonectris borealis
GGTGCTGATCTCTTCTCCCCAGTATCCAGTTACAGGATGCGTGGGAATGGTTCAAAGCTGCATCAGGGAAGGTTTAGACTTGGCATAAGGAAGCACATCTTTACTGACAAGGTGGTCAAACACTGGAACGGGCTTCGTAGGGAGGCTTGATGCCCCAAGCATGTGAGCGTTTGAGGGGCATTTGGACAATGCCCTTAATAACATACTTTAACTTTTGGTCATCCCTGAAGTGGTCAGGCAGTTGGACCAGATGATCATTGTAGATCCCTTCCAACAGAAATATTCTCTTCTCTTCTGTTCTATTGTATTCTAATTCATCACCAGACTGTTTGCATGGAGATGCTCATGTCATTTGTCTTCCCCAGGCATCACAGTGTAGCAATCAAAAGAAAGACGAGCGTTTGTGTTTCATCTGACCTCACCTTCTTCCTCCTGGAGAAAGACAGGTTGACTATGGAGATGGTAAGTCTGCAAAACAAGCATGGCTCGTCTGCTGTGATGGTAAGCAGGAGTCAATCGGACAATGACAAATTCATTTCAGTGTGTCAGGAGTAGAGCAAGGCGCCGCTGGGAGCGGGGGGCAACAAGCTCCGGAGGAGAAAGCTGTGAGTTTCCTTGGTCCCCTCTTCTCTGGCTCTCACGTCACATCCCTGTGCTTTTGCTTCCCCTTTTACATTGCAGGCTGTGGAAGCATGAATGCTCTTTTACAGCATGCCTCATAGCCCTCATACAGCAGGAGCTTGGACAGGCCTTCAAGCTGTTATAATACATGTGATCGAAGCGATTCCTGAATGCTGGTATTGGTGACACAACTGACTTCTTTTTGTGGCCATGAGATTTTCCTCATAGTATCTCTGTTGGCATGAATAATAAGCTGATAGTGTAGTGAACTCAGGGGAACATGGTGGCTGATTATTTTGTAAACTGTTGCTAAGTCTTTGGAAATAAGGATTAAATAAATCAGACCGGAAAAATTCTCTTCTCCACTTGCCTAAGGTGAATAATTCTGATGGATGTGAGTAAAACATATTTTTTCCCATAATCAGTAAAATAGAAGGTGGATTAATGGTTTTGTTCTGGGCAAACGTTGGGGCTTTTGGTAAAAATTTTCCCAAATCACTTTCTCAAGCTGCTATTCAACTGCAAAGAAATACTTATAATCATCCTCATTATTATTATTATTATTACACCACCAGTATTACCATCACAATTATCTGTCAAAACATCCAATAGCTCAATTGTAGAAGATCCCAAAGGACATGCCGGAAAGAAAAATCCAATTTCCAATTATCCTGTTGGAGCTAAAATACTCCCATTATTATCAGGCCTGTTCTACAACATCTGAGAGACTGAACTCATGTGAGAGATGCTGTCAGATAAATGCTGGCGCAGCTCTTTTGGGCTTTCAAATGGAAAAAGTGAATATGGCAGGTACAGAACGGCCAAATCAAACAGACCAAAACCAAATCTACACACTAGTATAGCTGAAGGACACAGATTACTGGCTAATGCTGTAGCTAACTGCTAGGGATAAATAGTCTGTTCTTTGTTCAAGCTTCAAAGCTCTGTGCTCACACAGCGTGCGTACCCTTCGAGCAGAGAGAGAAGAGCAGAGATATTTGGAGAGTTTGTTCCTTTCTGTGTTTGGTAACATTTATAACACTGGAGAAGAGGACGGGCTTTTTTAATTCTACTTCATTTGTATATTTCTTTATGACAAACCTGGGGACATAATTCTGCTCTCGCCTGCTCTTTCTCCCTGCTTCTAACACTATTTTGTGATTGACTTCCTTCTGAGGTAAGAGAGGTCTAACGCAACTCTGGAGTCATTGCTATTGACTTCAAAGGTTTTTGTGTGGATTTACCTCCGGGTGCCATCAAAGTGTGTCTCCTAATCATTATTCTTGATGTGCAAATGTTTCATGCCTTTACTTTCTGTCTAATTGGGCTCTTCACAGGAAGAAGCCATACTAATACTAATGGAGAAATCCACCAATAAGGAGAGCATCACTTAACTAAGTCTTAGCAATCCTTATTACTGTTACTGAGTTATTTCCTCAGCCACTGAGTTAGTCTCTATGCATTTTCAGCTTATGACTGCTAATTCTGCTTGTCAGTAAGACCATAGACATGTTCCTTGAAGTGATCAAAATCTTCCAACATCACCTGATTTCTCTTTGTTAGAAACAGATTAAACTTCTTTTTTTGTGCAGCTCAGTGGAGGGGCAACATCTCCAGAGGTGAAATGAAACCGAGAGTTTAACACAGGCCCTAAATGAGACAGATGCAAAGTCTTTCTCTCACATACCTCCCCTTGACTTCCATGGTTGTCAAATCAAGCTCCAGAAAAGCGAAGTTATAGTGTGTGCATACTGAGTATGCTACTGATCTTGACCAAATAAGTGTTGGGAGACTTGTGGGGAAGTGGCAACTCATCTCAGCTTAGGAAGGAAGTACTCCGGTTACCTGGCAGTAGCAGCTCTCAAAAGGCTTATTATTTGTATTAAAAAATCCATTTACAAACCTCAGGGCAAGATCTTACATAAGCATAAGATGATTTTACTTTGCAATACTTCTAAGCAGATTGATTTGACCCACTCATGTCTTCTACCCCACCTACTGACAAGAACCAGGACACGTGCAGGTGGTCTTTCAGCATCATTGGTGTGCAACACAGCAATTTTAAGCAATTTGACTGCCTTGTGCATCCATGGTTTGAGTTTCTTAGCATTACAGGCTGCTTTGTTGGTGGGCTAACAGGAGAAGGAATGACATAGGGGGTATGCTGTAGCCTTATTGCCATCCTCCTGTTTTAAGATGCAGAGTCCTCTGCTGATGAGTCATCTGTGCTGTGGTTTTACCAGAGTGCAGAAACTAATCTTGATAGGAACACCACATTCCTGAATTTCACTGCTATTAACTGAGTATTTGGTTAGCCATTGAACAGGACTTCCTAAACATTTTCATAGCCTGTATCTCTCACCATGAGACACTGTCCAGCTCGGAGTGCAGCGAATGAGACGCGATACAGCAGGATGCCATGCCTTCAACAGTCTGCACTGTTCAGGTACACGTTTTGTAGCTGAATGTGTTTTGTTGGTGTGCTCCCACAGGAACAATGCAGTGATCAGCTGCATATCTGAGAGTTCTCCACATGGTGGAGTATTCATTTTGTTTTCTTTAAGTTGTAAGAAGAAAAATTGCAGAATTTTCCATTGAGGACCCTATGTACTCATTATATGACACTCTACATAACCTGGGCTGTAATGCATATGCAGAACTTTTGCTGTATTTGTTTTGGCACTTTATGCAAACTTGTTTCTGCTAAGGAAAGGAAGGAGATGAAAGAGAGGAAAATTCGGCCAGTTGAAACATGATCAGTTTGCAAGTGGATGCTAATTTGCCCTTCTAATTAGTCATAAGCTAGTCCTGATTCAAAACCCATATAAATGCATTAGTGCAGCCAGAGTGAATGTTCTTAGATTTGCTCGTTTATGCTCATCACTGCAGCAGTGGCACTAACAGTTTTGCTTCAAAGGTGGCTGACATTGAGTGAGTGGCATGGGTGTGTTCATGCTGATTTGGCTGCAAGGTACCACTATGAAGGACTCCTGGCCTGTCTTTTTCACAGAGGCTGCCAGAAATAACTCCATAGCAACTTTGGAAGTGATGGAGCAGGTTGCAGACCTGTAAAATAATAGAAAATCATTTTACACATGAGGAGATTGAAGTAAGGGAAGTTGAAAAGACCTGCTTAGGTCAGAAAGGCACTGAGCATTGGACTGGGAACTTTTGGCCTCACATGCATGGTAGTGCCTACAGTAAGGTCGTAACAGGATGATATGCTACAGCCAGCAATGTGAGGCACAATGCAATGAAGTTTTCGCCCCAGTTCACCCTGCCCCAGGTAAAGGGACCCCACCTTTATTTACCCTCCCAGCCATCACCTGTTTTTTGGGGAAGCCCAGAAGGAACTAGACTCTCACAGTTCCTCTGTTGCAAAGATCAGTAGTAGGTGACTCTGTGGCCTGTGCCTGCTAGCACAATTTCTGATCACCCCTAGAATACAAGTGATGCAAACAATTCGAGTTTGAGGTCTATGTCTTTGCCAGTTCTGTTGTTACCTATAAAGAATCGTTTGAAGTGCTTTTGAAAGTAACGAACCCTATGAAATCTTCACTCTTCTTGGATATACATGGATCAAACTTATCCATCTTGTAACTTGATTTGTTATCTCAAGGCTACCCTGTGAAACGCTCTCTATCTAGCTATTTGTCCCTTCAGACTGTACAACTCAGTGGTTTTTTTCCATGCTTTTTATGCACTGATAGCACAATGGGGTTTTTTTGTTTGATACCTTATTACATTCAACTCAATAACCATACTCCATAAAATGAAACCACATGGTAAATTCTAGACCTGTCAGAAAAGACTACTGGCCTACTTTAGTAACGGAACTCAGGAGAGAGAGAAATAATAATTATTAACAAGAACTAAAATACTGCACATATCTAAAATGACAGCAAAAATATGCTCCCTTTAACTACTGGATGTTTTTATATGCAACAGAAATACTGACTCAAGGCAGCACTGTTTTGTGGCTTTGGAAAGACTTTACCTGAGCACCCTGTCAGTCTACTACAGGCCCTGTGCTGTCTCACAGTACTTGCCTACCTCATCCCCTGGAAAGGTGATGGAACAACTAATTCTGGAAAACATTTCCAGGCATGTGAAGGACAAGAAAGCCATCAGGAGTATTCAGCATTAATTCACCAAGGAGAGTCATGCTTAACTAACCTGCTATCCTTCTACAATGACATGGCTGGTTTGGTAGATGAGGGAAGAGCAGTGGATATTGTCTGCCTTGACTTCAGTAAAGCTTTCTACAATATCTCTCAAAACATCCTCATAGACAAGCTGTTGATGTATGGGTTGGATGAGCAGAGAGTGAGGTGGATTGAAAACTGTCTGCATGGCTAAGCTTACAGGGGTGTGACCAGTCTAGTTGGAGGCCAGTAAGTAGTGGTGTACCACAGGGGTCAATACCGGGTCCAGTCCTGTTTAACATCTTCATTAATGATCTAGATGATGGGGCAAAGTGTACCCTCAGCAAGCTTATAGGTGACACAAAACTGGGAGGAGTAATTGATACACCAGAGAGACATGCTGCCATCCAGAGGGACATTGACAGGCTGGAGAAATGGGCCAACAGGAACCTCAAACAGTTCAATATGGAAAAGTGCAAGCTCTTGCACCTGAGGAGGAACAACCCCAGGCACCAAGACATGCTGGGGCACCCTGGCTAGAAAGGTCTTGGGCAGAGAAAGATTGGGGTTTTGGTGGACAATAAGTTGAACATGAGCCAGTAATATGCCCTTGCCACAAGGAAGGCCAGCAATAACCTGGGCTGCGTTAGGAGGATTGTTGCCAGCAGGTTAAGGGAAGTGATCCTTCCCCTCTACGCAGGACTGGTGAGACCATACCATAGTGCTGGGCTCCCCAATAAAAGAGAGACGTGGACATACTGGAGAGACTCCAACAAAGGGCCGCTGAGATGATTAAGGGACTGGAGCATCTCTGCTATGAGGAAAGGCTGAGAGAGCTGGGACTGTTCAGCCTGGAGAAGAACAGGCTCAGGGCAGGGAACTGATGAATGTATATAAATACCTGATGGGGGGAGTGCAAAGAAGATGGAACCCGGCTCTTTTCAGTGGTGCCCAGTGACAGGACAAGAGGCAATGGGCACAAACTGAACCACAGGAGATTCCCTCTGAACATCAGGAAACATTTTTTCACTGTGAGGGTGACCAAGGATTGGCATAGATTGCCCAGAGAGCTGGTGGAATCTCCATCCTTGGAGACATTCAAAAGCCATCTGGACATGGTCCTGGGCAACCAGCTCTAGGTGTCCCTGGTTAAGCAGGGGGATTGGGCCAGATGGAACCTCCAGAGGTTCCTTCCAACAACAACCACTCTGTGATTGTATCAGGAGTCTCGATCCTGTTACTGGTTTTGCAGCTGTTCTCTGTAGTAATTAATTCCTGTGCCTCATGGAAATACTAGTATTTCCTTTGTCAACATCATGGCTGAAAAGTAATATTATAGATAATTTAAAAGACACTGAACTAAGCCCCTAAATCTAGATCCAGCAACTGACTTCAGCAAGTGCATAACCTGAAGTACTGTAGCAGTCCAGAAGAAATCATGTAGGTAGTTAATATTCATCCTTCCTGAATTGAGGAAGCATTTAAAAACTGCAACTGTGCAATAGTAAAGAAAACCCTTGCTTTAATTTTTATGATGAATATTACGACTTTCTAACATAGACGCCTACTTTTCTGTCAACAAAACCATAAGGATTTTAGTCCGCAAACTAGTAAGCCCTACCAGGTTAGATCAGTGCTACTCTGTTCCTAACAGTAGCAGAAGGGGAAGCTATTTAGGCACAGTATGTGACCCTGCCCACTATCTGCAGTGCATTACCCTTTGATTCCCCAGGAACCATAACTGAATAACTAATTCAATAACTTGAATCAGGAAAGAAGAAATACATGCTTGCCAAGCCTTTCGGTACATGTTTATAGACCTGTTGCCTGTGAATTTGCCTAATCCCTTTTTGGATCAGCTGCTACTCCCTGCTTTCACAGCCTTCTGGGATAACAACTTCCAGAAGATTGATACCCCCTGTGCAAAGTAGTATTTTCCCTTTATCTGTTTCAGATTGATCTCCTGCTGGTTTCATTGGGCTCCCCCTACTTCTCAAACTGCATTGAGTGGTGAAGAGGAGTTTGGCGTTTACCTGATGCACGGCCCTTTCCCCCCTTTCTTGAGCAGGAATACCAGAATACCTGAATGTGACATTTATTTGGCCTCTCTTCCCTGCTCCATAGTTAAAATTAGTTGTACATTTGTTCTTGTTAGAGAACAGCCCTTCTAATAAAACCTCTTCAATTTACATGCATGTAATGCACCACTTCAGACCAAGAGGTCTTACGGCCTCTCCTCCTGCAGGCTCTAGGACTAGTTGTCTTAGCCAGAGTCATTTATTGCACCCAAAGATGTTCTCTGTGCGCTTCATTCTTGAGAAGTCTTTGACCCAATAGTCGGAATCCCCCTATTACTACCTGTCCAAAATTCACAGCTTTGTGAATCCTACTTACCTCTTCTTGATCACTCTCTCCTTCCTGATCAAGGAGGTCAGTGGTAGAACCTGAAAAAGACATTTTTGTTGTTGGTCTATGATTTCAACCCGCATGTCCTGTGATGCTTTTCTTTTCCGCAATGCTTTGATGCTATTGCTGCTCTCAGAGTATTACTCGCACAGTGCCATTCTGCCCTCTGAACACCTCATCGCATCATTGCTGTGAAACTGGCAGCCAGGTAACACTGAATCCCATTGATCCTCCATATCCCAGCTTTTTGAGATGCCCATTGTATCAGGGTGGTCCTTGAAGGCATCTATTTCAGCCGTCCTAACTTCTTTTTCAGGCTTCATGCATGGGCGTGCCAGCACCTGTAAGTTTTGCCCTTACAGCAACACTTAATTTGCATGTGCCGGTCAACTGACATTAGCAGTCTAATTTGCTTTCCTTATTTATTGCAATTGTTCTTTTCATTTTCCTTCTGGTATTTCTTAAGGGGCGTTGAAGCCTAGCTGTATCCACTTTTTAGATCACATCAGTCTGAACTGGGTGCTCTTCTGTGCCTGTGTGCTTTCCCCCAGCTTCTACTTTAAATATTCCTCCAGGAGCCTTTGAATTTTCAGTGCCAGAAGCCTCACTTCCTTATGATCAAAGTGCAGCCTTCTCTTCTTGTTCAGGCTCCTCTTGTCCCAGAAGGCTTCCTAGTGCTTCATGAATCTAAAAGTCCTTCGTCTCTACATCTCATTTGGGCACTAAGACTCTGGATTTCTGCGTATCCCTGGCTTCACATGTGGAATTGACAGTATTTCATGGAGTGCAAGGTCTTGATCCTCAGCCACCTGCCTGACAGCCAAAATTTGGCCTCTTCCATCTGCAGGCCACCACCTGCATCAATGGTCTGAAGATGGACCAAAATAACAAGTTCTGACCCTGGAGCCTCACATCAAGATGTATGATGTCTGCTGCCTTTGTGCCCAGCAGCAGGTTGTAATTTCATTTCATAAGCCCAGTTACCCAGGTCTAATAAGAGAATTTCCTACCAGCACCAGCTGCTGCTTGCTGTTCTTTACACTCTCTGCTGCCTCCAAGGTGCACTGTGATCTCAGCTGTAGGATGGGTCTCATCTAAGAGATTCGGGTAGTCCAAGGAGGGCATGATTTGCAGAGGACTGCCATGATAAAATGGGACTGCCCTGCACCTCCCCTGGAGATGTCTACATTTCTCTCAGCTGCTACCATTTGGAGAACTCTCCAACTGAGAGAACAAACATGTCCTCTCCGCACCAGCAGATCCTTGTGCCACAGCCACCGACAGGAAACTGCCCCTTGTAAAGCAATCATGCACTTTGCATCCTGCGTAATAACTCCTGTAACGCCAGCCTTTGGGGGTATCTTTACTTCCTTGTGTGCTTTAATGTGCTGTTTGGGGGAAGCTTATGTTAATTGAACTTCTGTAGTTCTGCTAATTCAACTAATTGAACTAATTGAACTTCTGTAGTTCTGTCACTTCAGCTCTGCAGCTTCCCCAGTGCACGGGGAACGGCCACAGCAGTTTCCCTGTTTACTGTTCCCCATGTTGCTCAGGTACTGCTCTTTACCTTTGCCTGGGCCTAGGAAAGGTCTGGCCATGCAAGCTCAACACTGCCTATACTTACTTGCACTCTTCCTTCTCCCAGCCACCCTAAACAAAACTGCCACACAGACTGTCCTGTTCACTGTTCCTTCATCTCCACTTCATAGCATGACACTAAAGGCAATCTCCTTTGGCTACGCACATGGAGATCATCTTCTCTTTGGGTTTTAAGAGGGTAACACATCTCAATAGAGGATAGGAAGAAGTTCATCGCAAGTGTTTGTAGGACACCTGGTTTTCAAAAAGGTTTGGTGCTTTTTTGCAGTCATTCAGGTGTGCATTCAGGCTGACTGTTTTTCCCTTACTACTTGCTGTTCCAGATACCCCCATTACCTCACCTTTTCCTGTTGACCCTGTACCCCTCCGTGCCAATGGTCTGATGTGACTGTATGCAAAATGCCATATAAGTAGGCTATAGATGAGACAGAACAAACAGAACATAACTTTGGCAGGAATCAGACATTTACCTTTTTGCTTGTTTTCTTAAACGCTCTTTTTTAAAAGGAGAGATAGGCCTTTTTTAGCTTTCAGCTCTTTCACTGCAGAGTCTGAGATATATTGAATGCATAGGATTTGCTCCACTGAACTGAAGACTCAGCATCACTGATACTGTTGCTTCTTCAGGTTTCTCATATCTTCCCATTGGCTTCAGGTTCCAGCTATCCCATCACCTGTGGCATTATCAGTCTCTCCTCCACCCTTTGGGAATGATTGCCTCCTCCAGGAGAACAAGGTGATGTGTAAGGGTTATCATTACCACGGCCCAGGAAGTTTTAACTTACACATTTCCTTCTGCTATCTCTGTCTGCTAGTCATCCTCTCAAGACTTCAACCAGACACCCATATCCAATACCCCGTCAATCAGACTCTTCTGAGACTGTTTGTTGTGTCTGCTAACAGAGTCATTATTTTTTCATTCAAGAGAAAGATATATCGCTTACAGGGCACCAAGAGTTTTGGCCCTCCTTGTTAATGCCTTGCCTTTGTGGAAGGGCTCGGATCAAAATCATTCTCTTTGCCAGGAAATAAGGTGAGCTAGCAGCATGCTACAAGTTCTCAGCCTTGTAAAAAGAAACGCTGAGGAGCAATATAGCCATGCCGTCTGTCAAACACAGGTTGTCACAGGCTGAAAAAGAAAAGAATAGGATCTCTCTGTAATTAAGCCTGAATGCATTGTGATAAACACCCACCCTCTCACCTACGCATCCTGAAGGAGAAGATGCTGCCCTACAAGACAGCTGGGGGGAAGGAGTCTAGGTGCCGTCTCTGTTCAGCCACTGTTTCCCTCCTGCACTTGGCCTTACAATAACCGCAAGACTTTAAAGGAAGATGATTTCCGTTAATGAAAATGAAGCCCCTGAATAATTGTGTGGGTTCAGTTCTTAAATGCTGCATTTTTCTTCCTGCCTGCACAGTGAGTACAAGTGTACCTTCTCCAAGCCCTTTATTTTATCCCAGCTAGATCGCAGGTTCTTTAAGGCTGGATTTATTTTTCTTCTCTCTGTATATATATATAAACTGGCAAAGCAATAATCTCTCAACAGAAGTCTTACAGCCCAGCCACAAGGCAGGCAAAAGTGAAACACCCAAGCCAACTTCAACATATACATCAGTTCTAAGGGGGAAGGGCAGGGGAGCACCAGTGGAGCTTGAATTCAGAGATACATAAAAACTATGGGATCCTGTCTTTACTCAGAGTGCCTGGTAGAGCACAGTACGCATTATTTCTTGGTCCAGAAAATATGAAGGTGTACCCCGAGTACCCGGCTACTCAGCCTCAGGAGTTTGCTATTACACTGTGTTATCTTAAAAATCTAGGTGCATAAGCCATTTAGTAACAATTTTTGTTCTTGCAAGTCTCTCGATGTTGGTAGAAAAATCAGTAGATCACTCTTTGCATCCACTGGCTGTACTGCATTAATAATGTTAGAGACCAAAGATTAGGCATTTCTTTCATACCTAAAAGCAGTTTCCTGAAAAAAGTAAGTGAAAGAACAGCCTTTTACAAGTGTCCTGGTTTCAGCTAGGATAGAGTTAAATTTCTTCCTCGTGCTGTGTTTTGGATTCAGTATGAGAAGAATGTTGACAGCACACTGATGTTTTCAGTTGTTGCTAAGTACCTTATTAAGGACAACTATCCTCTGCTACCAAGCTAGGCTGGGAGGAAGGAACACAGCCAGCACAGCCAGCCCAGCTGGCCAACGGGGTATTCCATACCATGTGACGTCATGCTCAGTATACGAATGGTAGGCGTGATCCAGGAAGTACCGATCATTACTTGGTTATCGGTCAGTGCGGGTGGTGAACAATTGCATTGTGCATCACTCATTTTGTATATTCTATCATTATTATTATTATTATTTTCCCTTTTCTGTTCTATTAAACTCTCTTTATCTCAACCCACGAGTTTTTCTCACTCTTACCCTTCCGATTCTCTCCCCATCCCACTGGGGGGGCGGGGGGAGTGAGCGAGCGGCTGTGTGGTATTTGGCTGCCTGCCAGGTTAAACTACCACAACAAGCCAAATCAGGAGATAAAAAAGATACCAAAAATAAACCTTCCAAATCAATTTTGCAACGCATTACCCTCCCCCCGCTCCCCAATGCTTTTGAGGAGCTGGAATTAATCAGCAGCCGCCTGCTCTGTCCTAGGGCATCCCTGGGGTGCAGCACTGTGCTCAGACAGGTTTTCCACTGCCATCTGCTGTCCTTCAGACGGTGTTTTAGTTTCTATGACTACAGCTCAAGGCTTGTGCTAGAGGCTGTGAAATAGTTTTGAACTGTCGTCAGTCACCACTGCCTCTGAGTTCCCAATGCTCCGCGTCCTGCAGGCGCCGGGCGAAGTGCTGGGAAGCGATCTGCTGCATCTCCCCTCTCCTTCTCCCCTGGTCTCTCTGAGTCTTCACACCCACTTCCAAGTGATTTAATCCATGATACCAGCCGTGCAGGCCTGCGTGGGCTGAAACCATAAACAAGAACAAGTTTGAGGGTTATTAGGTTTCACATGTTGCCATGCTATCCTGGGATCTGGAAGTTAAGGTGGAGTTGAGACAGCCTTGCTCCATAGCCTGACTCAGGTTTTGCCTTGGGGTCCCTTCCCCAGGCTCACGGAGGGACTTGAGACAGAAGGATTTGCCCTCCTCTGGTCCACTGCCTTGTCTGTAAAATGTGAAAAATAGCCTTTCCTGCTTCAAAACCACAACAAAGGAACTACTGTTTGCCATGTGGGAGTTAAATACCTGTTCAAATGCACCTGTTTCCTTTTCCCATCTGATACCACCATCTAGGTGTCCCAGTCTGGGTGTTTAATATCATTGTGTCAACCTGCAGACTTGCTACATCATGCAAAAACCATCTTTCATCTACAAGATCTTTTTGGTGCATCTTGAGATCCAAGGCTTGTCTCTGCGTTGCCCCTACTATTGGTGTGTTACCAGTGTGTTTATTAACGCTGCTCTGAATCCGTCACCTGTATAAAACATTGCCTGTATGACTTTCACAACTTCAGTATTTCTATTTAATTTTTGTAATTAATTGGATTCTTTTTATCATGTACTAGTATCGGGTTTTATAGCAAGAAAGCTCGGTCCTACAGAGATGAACTGAAGGTAGGCGGCACTGTCTCTGTCTTGGCATTCATGAATCATATTGATTTACACTTGCAGACGTGTGCCGTTCATCCTATTTCTTTATCTCGGTGCATTTAATATACTTCTTCCTTCACATTCTTGTCCAAGCAAGTGCATCACTGAAATCACAGCTTACAGCCAAGCACTCAGAAGCAATTCTATTTTACAGCAGTCCTGCGTGCACACAAGGTCATGAGAAAATGTTCTGGAAAGGGAACAGATATCCCAGGCCCAACCCTACAGAGTGCTGTGGACTTCCAGAACACCCACAAGTGTTTCCTCTTCTGCTGAGTCCAGTGGGTGTAGGACTTTTCGCTGCCTACAGACTCAACTTTCAACTCTTGGGGTTTTACAGTATAACTAAGGGGAGGGTTTGGTTTTTGATTATTCTTATGTATGAGTATAGTAATCTGCAGGAAGGTGTTTTCCAAAAGGAAATTCTGGCAAGATAAAACTTCATTCCAATATATTGTTTCAGATGCCTTGACATGTGCTCTGTTACAGTGTATTGCAAAGAATAACAGTTTATAATGGAAACTAAATTGCAATGGTTTGACTGACACGTCACATACTTTCGCTAAAAACATTCTTTTCCAGTGCTTTTCAAATATCATGATTGTATTTTGAAATGCAAGCAGATTTCTTTCTAAGGCGGAATTTGCAAGAGGGTAGAAGTTCCTCTTGCTGCACAACTCCACTTACTCAGGTGTAACCCGTGAGGGGCTTGGACCAGAGATTTGTAAAACTGATGAAATACATCCTCATTTTCTGCCCTGTGAATTATCAGATTTTTGGGGCTTGTTCTAGAGAAGAGCAAGTGTGGTGTGGTACTCAGTGAGGCCTTTAATGTCTTACGCCTCCTTGACTGTGAGTGGAAGGGCCGTGCAGAATCGGTGGGCAGCTGACCATCTTATGTCAGTTCCAGATGAGCGATGACGCTGAGAGCCGCAGAGTCATTCTGGTTTTGTATCAGTGGGATTAAAGGCCGGTTTGATGTGAGGCAGAGTATTTCACAGGTGACAGCACCTCCTGGTTGTTACCATACTCTGTTCTTCACATTCCCTTTCTGTAATAGCCTACTGTTCTTCCAACCTCCACCACCATTTGACAAATGTTTCTTCTAATTTCCCTTGGGGCAATTTTCATTGAATTCCTCATTACGGGTGTGCCAATATGCCTTAGAGAGAGAGGATTCTTGTCTGAATTACAGCTGCTATTTGCAGGTTGCACTGCAGACCCGTGCTAGGGGCAGCAGCCACCAAAGGCCACCCACACCTCAGGAGAGGGAGCACCTCTTGTCCATAGGGAGCAAGCTGGGCACTCCTCAAGCCTTCCAAACCCAGCACATGGGCTCCTCTCCCTGCTCCATCCCCTCTGTCTTCTCTTTCTTCCTTCATTCCTTCCTTCCCTCCTTCCTCCCTTCCCTCCTTCCCTTTCATCCTCCCTTACTTTTCCTCTTTCTCTTCGGCCTCTCTCTGCTGCCTCTCTTTCCCCTTCTTTCTGTCCCTATTGAGATACTTCCTTGACACCCAGTGGTATTGTGTTCTCTGAACACCAGAGCAAAAGGCAGGAAAAATTTCTTTGCTAAAAGGGTTGTCAAGCACTGGAACAGGCTGCTCAGGGAAGTGATTGAGTCACCATCCCTGGAGGTATTTAAAAGACGTGTAGATGAGGCGCTTAGGGACATGGTGTAGTGGTGGACTTGGCAGGGTTAGGTTTACGGTTGGAGTCGATAGCCTTAAAGGTCTTTTCCAACCTAAATGGTTCTATGATTCTATGATTCTAAGCTCTCTACAAATTGAATTTACAAATTTGTGAAGAATTAGGTAGGAAAGGGAAATGCACAGTTGCAAAGAATTAGCCTCACCTTACAAAGATTTAAACCTGACAGAGACAAACAGTAGAACGAACTATTACAGCGCTTTGTAAATAATGTACCTAGTGGAAATGCAAATCTCCTTAGACAAATGCATTCCATCCTGCTTGTAAACAAGAGGTGGCTGGACAGGACAACCCAGGGTCAGCCAGTCTGACTGCCAGTGGCACAAGAGATGCTCGTCTCCAAGGATGCTCAGATAAGTCTCTGATCCAAGGAGATATATGATTGGGTTTTTTTTTAACCTCTTCCTGCACTAAGGACCCAGAACCCTTCTAGGGATCCTTAAAAGATCCTGCCATTAAGAATGACAAGAATCTGGGCACAGGGACAGGCCAGGTGACAGTTTCAGTGCCACCCTGCAGAACCCACGTGCACCTTAAATGTCAGTGCTAAAGGCAGCTGCGGCAGCACTACTCGGCACTGACGGGGGTCAGTGCAGGGAAAGAGCTGAGATAACGTTCAGACCAACCCCCACCACCACCGGAGAACCAGAGATACCAGGCTCATTCGCCAAAGCAGCAGGAACTTTGCTTTAGAAGTTTCAGTTCGTTCTGAATACGAACTAAACTACCTACTCAGCCAGCACTGATTGAGATTAGGTATTTAAGGCTGAAGATGTTCAAACTGCTGTGATGCACCCAGGGATTTCTCCCTGCGAGATATTCCTGAGGGGATGGTAAAGGAGAGGTAGGGAAACTATCCTACTGCTTAAAAAACCCCCTTCTCTCCCACCCCGGTTTCAAGCTGTAGTTCAGTTCATCACTACACACTTGCTGTACTACAGCAACCCAAGGAGGCAGACCATACCCTGCCGTGAGCTCCCTGCAAACTGCAGGCAATGCGGCTTTGGGAGTACAGTGAGAAGAAGCACAGATAGACCTGCCCTTGCTCAGGTGACCCAGTCGGTGGCCCACACCAGCACAGAGGGGAAGATTGCAGCTCAATGACAGGGTACGTTTGCTCCACATTTTTGATGGGTTTGCCCAAAATTTTGCTTGTGTGCCTGTTTTTCTGATATCTGTCCATTCTCAACATTATTTTGGAATGGGATGAGAGCAATAGAAGGCTTTAATGAAGTCACTGAGCTAATGACTACACCCTTAAAATGTTGATGTATCTGAAGATACAGCTAATACTGGAACAGGAAAGTCAAAGAACTTTAAATATTATTTCCTTTTCTTTTTAAATGGTCCAAATAAATTTAGGATTTGTATAATTCACACAAATTTTTAGTTATTCAAGTGGTTCTGTAGCTTGAATGATTAGAAATGGGCTTTCATTTGGTCAGAAATGAAGGTGTAAATGACTGAATCTTGCTAGCACAGTACCCTTCAAATTCTTAAGTCTTCATATGGTTAGGACAACTTTTCAACAAAATGAGGTAAGACAGAAGGAGAAGACAAGTATAGCTGCACACCCAGAAGTGGGGACCATTTGTAAATTTGCAGATTTACTTTATTCAGATGTCTAGATGCTGCAATTTTGAGCATGTCCTTGTCATTTTAGAACATGTCATGTTCTCAGGATGGAGGCCTGTCCTTGTAAACATGCAGATGAAACAACTGTTTCAAAAAGAACTCATTCCTGGGTTCAGTGTTCCCCTACCGCTAGACAGCAACATGGGGACCGATTTGTTTGCTGAGCAAGCAATGCAGAAAAATTGTGCAGCCCTACAAATAGAACCAAAGCGTCCTTGTGCCCATCACCCCCAACCCATTGGGGCTGTAGAGAGGAAAAACCCTATCTTTAAAACCAAACTGGCAAAAAATTTATGCAGAGACTGACCTCTCCCATTGATGTAGACAAGAAGCATTGTGAATAGAAAAAATGGGCTGTCGCCTACGAGATTTTAATGGGCAGACCCATATGGCCAACTTACACAGCACCCTTCACTCTCACGCAGTCAAACTTTAACAGATAATGCCCTTCTAAAATAAAAAAACAAGTGCTTGGACTAATGACTAAAAATTATTATAAAAGCCAGAGGCAAGTATGGATGATGGGACCGCATGGCCCACACGGTGATCGATCCTGGGCTCCCCAGAGTTGTGAGCAGGGCGTCTGCGGCCCTTCTACCCTACTCTGTAGGGAGAGCAACTACAACTCCTTCCTGCATATATAGGATCAGGCTCCATTGCTAGTGCTTTTGAGGACCACCAATGCAACAGTTGGCCAGGAGCACCAGCTACCAGAAGCATGACAAACTTGTAAGCGGAGAGGGACCTGGCACTGTGGGCGAATGCCAGCGGGAGTGGATGGGGCTGGAGCAAAATGCCTCTTCAGGCTTCTCCCTGCCGGCACGGGGCATGACCCAGCCGGGTGGGAGGTTCTCACCCAGGGCTGGCCACTGACCACCCAGGTCCTCCCTGCAAATCCCGGCATTGCACAGGGAAAAGCAGCCAGCTGGGGGAGCCGTCATCCAGCCACGGGCAGTCCACGTGGACTGGTCCCACCATGCTCCCCTTTGCAGGAGACCTCTGCGAGACGTCAGGAGTGGGAACGAGATCCACTGTCACAGACGCGTGACCAAGCTAGAGCGGCAGGGAAATGCAGAAGCTGAAAACAAGAAAAGGTATTTTCTTTTTCTCCTGATGATGGGCGCCTGTGGGGGCGGAAGGCCTGCTATGACATGACCGGGTCGTGGAGGCTGATGTCACCAAGCAGTGGACTGTGATGTCAGCGAGCGATGGACTGTGACCTCGCGTCCCTCGCTGCTTATCCTGGGGCGCCGGCAGAGCCTGGCCCAGCCTGGCTCGTGCCTGGACTCCTGCCGAGCGTGCCTGCGAGGTCTGGAGGGTCGAGCGAGGCTTCTCCTGGTGCTGGGTGGTGCTTTGGGGGCTGCCGTCGGCAGCTCTCGGTGCCCGTCCCGGAGCCATCCCCTGTGTTTCCCCGGCCCTGCCCGGTTCAGGCAGCCGGGCACCGCGGGGCGTGCGTGCAGCAGCGGAGGTGAGCGGTGCGGGGAAAGGTCCCCCCGGGGTGGCCGTGCGGCCGGCGATGGGGCTCAGGGAGCCGGGAGGGTGTCCTTCTTGAGGGACCTGGGCATTTCGTCCTCTCCTCCCCTCCCTGGGACAGTGAGTGACCATGGCCTCTCCATTTTGCAGCGTGCGACACCCTTTGGCAGCACCAGCGCCAGCGAGGGGGAGCAGCTCCTCATCCTCAGCTCTCCCCATCCCGCCGCAGAGCGCAAACATGGCCACAGAGGCAGAGTGGAGCTGCCCCATCTGCGGCGACGCTCGAGATGACGTCGCTTATGCGATGCCCTGTCGCCACCAGTTCTGCCTGGGCTGCATCCTGCGTTGGACAGGGAGGAAACCAGACTGTCCTCTCTGCAGAAGACAGATAGAGACTGTCAGGTTTTCTGTGCAAGGAGAAGACGACTACCTACAGTGTGCCGTCACACCCCTGGAAGAGTCGCCAGATGCCAGCAGCCAGGCAGGAAGATCTCCCGGCCGCCCGGCCGAAAGCAGCCCCCATCGCCCCGTGGCGTCCCCTCCATCCTCTCTGCAGGGGATGCTGTCCCCAGCTGAGCAGGGGGCTGCGAGGCCAGAGGCTCCCGTGGGTGGCCTCCTGCCCCAGGTCTGGGCAGAACTTTTCCAAAGACATCAGCATCTCCTCTATCCCGTGCTGCCCTGGCTGCGCCAGGAGCTGGAGGAAATATATGGGGCCCGGTGGTGGCAGGTAAATAGTGCAAAGAGCACCATCCTGCACGTCCTGTGCGTCCACGGCCCAGATGAGGAGGTCATGGTCCAAGTGCTGCAGGACTGCCTCCAAGAATATACAGCACCGCTGATCCGCAGCCTCGTCAATGTCACCGTGCACCGGTGCAGCAACTGGGCCCACTGGCTGCTGGGAGAAGGACCACAGCCCAGCCCCAGCGCCTCCCGGGCAGGGACTCCGGACTCCAGCCTGGCCACCTCCAGTAGCCCTGCAGGCTCCGACGAGGAGAAGGAAGGAGGAAAGTCGGAGGCCGCCCTTGACGGGGGTCCCGGCTGCCCCCCATCTGCGCCCGTCCCTGCAGAGCAGGAGCAGCCCCAGGAGCAGCCGGGGCAGGCGGCGGTGGCAGGTCCCTCTGCCCAGGGCTGCAGCCGCAGCCCCTCCGCTCCCAGACGGGGCCGGGACTGCTCGCCTGGGGGTCCCCAGCGCGCCCCAAAGAGGAGGGCTCCCAGCCCCCAGGGCTCTCCCCAGCCCTGCAAGAGGCCCCAGGAGGAGCCGCGGGAGGAGGCGGTGGCAGCTCCCTCTGCCCAGGGCTGCAGCCGCAGCCCCTCCGCTCCCGGCCGGGGCAGGGACCGCTCAGCCGGGAGGCCCCGGCGCGCCCCAGAGAGGAGGGCCCCCGGCCCCCAGGACTCTCCCCAGCCCTGCAAGAGGCCGCCCCGCCGACGGCACTAGCAGGGCTCCAGCAACTCTTCACTCAAGAAAAAGGGAATAAACTGCTGTTTCCCTGACGAAGTCTTTGGGTGCTGCTTCCTCCCCCTTCTTCTGGTGCCCCACCGTGGTGGCACCAGCCTGCTGGGGGGCTCAGCCATGGACCCCCGAAGCCCCAGGGCCATGTCAGCGGCGCCTCCCCCTGCAGGAAATCTTGCCGCAGCCGCGCACCCGCAGCGCAGCGGATGCCGAGGGCAGAGCGGGCAGGAGGGGAAGCTGGTTTTGCCGCAGGTCCAATGGGGCCCCAACTGGGCATCACCCCCGGTCTCCGTTGGCAGCCCCTGGTGCCCCCGTCTGGTGCCAGTGCCATGAGGGCCATCCTGAGCTCTGCCTGGTCAGAAGGAGCATCCTCGGAGCCCTGGACCCCACTGTGGGGTGTCTGCGTGGGGACAGCGAGGAGGGGTTCCCCCACCCCGGGTGTGCCTGAGGGGTCTGGCAGGGGCTTCCTCTCCCATCTGGGCACAGTGGGCTGCACTCCCACCACTGGCAGGAGGGGTGTACAATCCGGGGGGCTGATGAAGCTCTTCTCCCGGGGACAGCTCGTCAGCATGAAGCGGTGCTAAAGTGATGCCAAAATCCTTATGGGGAAAAAGATTCTTGTGTCTCATTTTGCAAGCTGAGCTTCCTATCCACTTTCAAATCCATTCAGTCTGATCTTTTGTCAACATCTCTTAATTTCTGTGACGGGAGTTCATCAGTCCTTTCAAAGCAGCTTTGCTTGAGAGAGAAAAGGTTTAGCTTGTGGTTCATTGTTGCACTCCAGTCCTTGGGAAATCACTTGCTTCAGTCCTTACTCACCTACTGTCAGAAAATTGCAGAAGAAAGACCAAAGCTTTGCCAGCTGTGAAGGTGGCCCAAAGAGAAGGCAGTTAGGGGCAAAATAATGAGAATTATTGTTGTGTTCGCAGATCTGGTACCAGGTGGGTGAAAAAAAAGGACTCTTTTAGAGATCTGAAAATAGCTCAGCTGACAATCAGGGAGGGGAAGTTGCAAAGAAAGCAGGAGTAGAAACTTCAAAGGAAGGAAAGGACTATGTACAGAAGTTGAAAGTAGCATAAAAAAGAGTAAATGGATAAAACAATGAAAAAATGAATTTAGGCTGATATTTAAAAAAAAAAAATCTACTGAGCTTGAGTTTTGTTACTGTCAATAAAAGGAGCTGGGATGAGCTGTAACCTTGCCACCTCCAGCACTTGTCTCAGCACCCGACAGAGTGTGACAAAGCAGGAACTTCTCCAAGGTGGGTAGATGTTTGTCCTGCTGCAGTGTCTGTGCCTGTGCCGGCGGTTCATGTATGTGCATGCAGAGCTCAGTTTCAGGCGTCTTTGGAAGCAGTGAAGAAACCAGGTGTGGAAGGGAGTGACCTGCCAAGGAATGGGCCGAATAGTCCAGTGAGTTCCCCTGTTTCTAACACTTCTTGTGTTCAACAGCTGCTGACAGCACCAGTTCTTCAGTGCTCACATCTGGCGTGCTAGTGTATTGGAGGAGCAAGTGTCACAGCCATTTCCCTGCCGCAGATGGCCTGTGGATTTGTGATGGTGTAATTGTGGAGAACTTTCACAAGAGGGTGCAGAGAGCTGATCTTTCTGCTGCTGGTTTCAGCAGCTGGCATGTTACAGGCAGTAGGAACCACGTCAATGTGTTCCTTTGCAGATCTCTGATTTCATCACTCCCAGAAAACAGCATTTTGAACACTGCTTTATAACACAGATTCCTTCCTCCTTTGGCTGTGTCTTGGCATTCAGAGGAGCCCAGCATTTCAGGTGTGAGAAACATAGACACATATACAGAATGTGCCTGTTAATAGGTCTCATCCCAGCACTGTGCACAGAAGTCATTCCCAAGGTGAACTGGTGTTTACCCCCTAGGAAATGCTTTCAGCTTTCTGCCTGTGTCTCTGAGACACTTTGATTTAGGAGAGGGGTGACCTGCAATCAAGAGGAAGGGATTGGTTCTGACAGAGGGAGGACTTTCTTAATGTCGTCCTCTATTTACACACGAACCCATCCTCACCCTCCCTCAGTGCCCTGAACTGTGTGGGAAACAATTTCTCGCTGTGTTTTCGGGAATGCAGGAATGATTGCTTTCAGCATAAGCAAGACCTGAGGGTCAGAGCTTCTTCCACCCCTCTCTTGATTTTGCTTTCCCGGCTGAGGAACGGATGGATGCTATGGCTTCAACATCTCTGTTTTGCACCCAAAAATTACAGACCAAACAGGGAATCTTGAAACACCCTGCTCCTGAGGACACTTCCTCAGTTCCTCCCATCTTTGCCATAACCAGCATCTCCTCTCTAGAGCAGCAGTCACAACAGGGGCACAAACTCAGAAAGCACTGGCGTCACCACGCGGTGGCATAAATCGCCCCCTATTTCTAGGTTGCAGGGCGTCACTGTTTCCGTACTCTTAATTCCGTCCCAGGACACTTCCAGCTCACAGCGGGTGCCTTTGCCAAACCATCGCTGCCTCAGTCACCATCAGCTGCACAGTGGAAAAAACAAGAACTGGAACCACTGTGCTCCATCCCGCAGCTCTGATTTCCCAGATAAACATCAAAGCTTGCTGGAAAAAATGGTGAGCAAAGACTTTTCTAGGATAAAATGCAAAATTGTGCATTTCATAAGCATTGTATTTCGGGTAAGAGGGGAGTGGGAGAACCAAAAAAGTTCTGGCAACAGCAAAATATTCCAAAGAATATTAAGCTGCGAATACTTTTTAATTGTACAAAGTAAAAAAAAATTTTTTTCAGTACAAAATATCTCATCCATCTAAAATGGATCTTTTTATAAGATTTGTCTTATAAACAGTGTTGATGCTAGGGCAGTACACTCCAGATAGGCCCACAGCAACATTTCAGAATATCAAGCTCTCGGGAAACTGTTTCTGCACGCCCATGCCTTTCTCTTGGTTGCACAGCAGAGGGAAGCACAAGGCCCATGATGTGATGAACATGCCCTTCCCTCGTCCTTGAGAAACCACTGTGAAAACAGAAAAGAGATGTGTTTATTAAGGACAGGACATTCTTCCACCATACCACCCTGAAAATGGGTGGCAAAATCAAACATGTGAGGCAGAATATATGTGTCATAAATGTATGGCAAATTTGAATCACTGGCAACTAGTAAGGTTGTTGTATTTTAGTTTGGGGTTTTTTTTGTCCCAGTAGCGCTGTGTCTTAGGTGATAGTTTAATTGCATATCGCATGACTGATCTGAAGCTGAGAGAGAATACCTGGTAAAGGAATGTCGGTCTGCAATAATTTTTTGCTTTACTCCAATGCTGTTACAATTTCCTCACGTCTCACTGCTGAGGAAACTGGTAATTACAAGTTCATCTGAATTCATCTGTACAAAGCCATTGAACACAGTCTTTCATACTTAGAAACCTAGTAGCTAAACTCAGCTATCGGCAGATGTTACTGACATGATGCAAGAAGAGTAATCCTTGGGCAGTTTTCCATTCCTCATATGGGAAGAAAAGTTTATGCTTGGAGTATTGTCAAAGCACAAAAATTATAGAAAAGCTTAGGAAAATAATTTTTTGTACCAAAATGGAAGCTTTATCTTTTTACTCATAACATTGGTTGAGACCTGTGCAGTGAGGTAATCCTTATTTCAAACAACAAGGTTGAAACTAGTAGGACCAGTCAGGAGAAATAGAATGAACATGATGGAAGTAGGACAAAAAAGAGCTTCTCTGACCAGAACAATTTTTTCGCATCCAAAAGTATCCCCATCCAAAATCACCATTAGATGTTAAAACTGGAAGAAATACTTGTAAGCTGAAAATATGGTGAAGTAGACTTACCCCAGCGTAAACAAGGAAACTAATTTTGAACATTTCACTTTAATGTTAGCCTTTATATGTTTTTGTTATATATCCACTTCATAGTACCTATAACAACATTTTTAAAGGAAAAAAGTGTTCCATTTGAAAATGTCTGAGCAAGATACTTCAGCAATCTCAAATTGTGATTACTATTTTTAAGTAGAAAGTGTATTAAAGTTGACTCTTTCTTACAAAAATTTTTAGTTTCCATGAGTCAAGTATGACCATTGAATGACCAAAATCAAAGACCAGAACCCATCCACAAATTCCTGATTTTTTACATAAAATTATCCCTCATTAATCTGCAATGATAAAAATTGCAATAATGCAATGCCTTATTGTTTGCACTGATAATATTCTATTTGATTTAGCCTTTATGGTTCTACTGCCAGCTCCACCGGCAGATCAGCCTGTTGGACAGAGACGTGGGTGGGTGTCATGAATGCAGAGCTCAGCCCAAAGACTCTTAGTCCTGGTTCCAGCCGGAATAAATGACTTCGGAGCAGCTGAGAGTTCGGGATACCTGGGGCTGCAGGGCTCCCTGACCTGCAAGGTCTGCGGGGATGGTCGATCCAACACAGCACGTGAAGGTGCCTGGCCCTGGAGCTCAGTGCAGGCAGAGGACCGGCGTCACCCCTCGGGATGCACAGGGGCTGGACACCAGTGGCACAGGGGACAAGGACAGCTCCTGGCAAAGGGAAAATTCTGCTCCGCACCCATAGGGGCGAAGACCCATGGCAGGGAGTGCCCCTGGGGATACTGAGTAACACCCATGAAGAAAAACACCTTTCTCATGATAAATTACGATTTTGCTTGTCACATACATGGTATCCTAACTATAACCCTTGGTAAACCAGTACAACTGGTAGAGGGACAGCGCTGAACAGGGCATGCAGGGCTCGCCAGGTGTTGGCAGTGTCAGCAACTCTCTGCACAGAAACAGCACCGGGAGCCCCAGGGCTGCCCCAGCCCTGTCGTGCTTAGTGCTGCATCAGAAGCTTAAAGTGTTATTGTTCCTTTTTACGAATTTATCGTGTTTCCTGTTGCTCAGCTGAGGAGGATCCCTCCATGGACGCAAAATCCTCTCCTGTGTCTCCCCTACTACTTCCCAGGGTCTTCAGCCCGGGCGAACACACCACAGAAGTTGTGACTGGACCCTCACCACGTTACCTGGGATGGTTGGTAAGGATCATCCCCCCACATGCACACGCTTTGAGATTGTGTGCGAAATTCCCTGAACAGTAATCTCAGGCTCTAGTGGTCTAATTTAAACACGGTATTTCTTATGAATGGAAAATAAAAGGAGGAGGTAAGATTAAAACAGTTTGCACTTTGTATCTGTTCATATGTCTTGCTGGAGTTAAGCTAGGAAGATATGCTGGGTTTAGTTCCAGTCTGTAAAAATGCCTTGCATTTTAATATATTTTCCCTTCGGCATCTCTGGTCTTTTTCCAACCCTGCAAAGTGTGGCCCAAGCCAGACAGCAGATCACAGAAGATAGAAAGAAATGGCTGCCGATTTTTTTCTTATCTCTTGTCATTTTTATACCTGGATACCGATAAATAGGCATATTCACAAGTGGGCACATGCTTCTGTTCTGAAGGAGACATATGCTTCTGCAGAAACTTTTCTTTCTTTTTTTCCCCTTCCTTCTCAGAAAAAGAAGAATTAGAAAATCCAGATCCCAGGTTGGAACTTAAAACAAGACAGATGTGCTTTTTTCTTCTACGTTTTCCCAGATGACTCCTTGAGGATTTTTTGTTCTCATATAACTACCAACATTGACTTGAAGAGTTGTTAAGTGCTTTGAATGAACCATGTAATGGGAAACATTTAGCATTTAGAAGCATTTGTAAAACCTTATTTCTAACTGGTATACATCCCAAGGTTATGTTCACTGACTTAAGGAAATGTTACAGGCTATGTCACTCCGAGCACTCGGCAGAGAATTAACTTCTATTTTATACTTGCAGTATGATTGGTTACACACGCTCTTGTAGCTCCTGCCTAATGCATTGAAATTTGAGGGTGAGATTCTCCTCGAATGTTATTCTGAGTGGTACCCTAACAAAACAGCATCTCTCAAATAACAGATAAACTTCATGAGTGAATTCATGTTTGCCACTTCTAACCGAAAACCAGCATCCCTTTGTAGCCCTGCAGAGCCAGCACTGTTTTGGCAGGCTGCACAGGAGGCACAGCTTCTCCTGCCTCCCTCAGAAAGGGGCTGCCTAAGTCCGGTGCCGGGGACCACAGCTGGGGCAGTCCTGGCTGGACGGAGCACTGTGTTACCTGTGGCAGGATACAGTGATGGAAAACCCATCCTTGAGATCCTAGAACCAATCCGTGAGATCCTGGGATTTAGCTAGTGGGACTAACATTTGTGAAAAAGAAAGCACATGCCTATTTGCAAACTCCGAGTAGATGGAGGGAAACTTCGAGTTATTCCGTGGCCTGAACCTGGCCACACCTGTGTGTCACACTCAGCCAAGGAGGGCTGGTACAGGGCACTTGTGAGGGAAACAGTAAAGGCTTTTGTGATTCACTTAGCTCCCCTGTTCTGATGGCGCTGAAAGGGGCAGGTGAAGGGCGGCCTGCTCTTCCCACATGAACTGTATGACTTGGCTGTTTTTAAAACAGAAGACATCCATACCTTCAGTCCTCTGTGAGACGACTGTTGATCATATCTCTCGTTACATGGGATACTCCTTTCTTTTCCATCATGGTGAACTTCTTTAAGTGATCTACATGAAGCTCCTTTACTTCGTATTGCCCTTTTTCTGACCTCCTGTTCCAAAAAGTTCCTAGCCCTGGGGAAAAAAAAAAACAAACCCAGCCAACCATGTTTCCTGGGATATGTCACAGAGGAAATGAGCTATTTAATTACACATGTGAAGAGAAGGAGAAAAAAGAAAGAAGGAGGCTAATACATAGAGAGGATAAAAACACAGAGGATGGATTCTCTGTCAGGGCAGGGCTTATAGTATTTGATGAGTGATTTATCTGGCTTACCACATTCAGAAAGGCATTGTGGACCAAAGGCTTCAGCCACGCTTTCAAGGCAAAAACTGCCAAAATTTCATGCAGCACTGAAACATCATTTCTAAAGCATGTATATAAGCAGAATCTTGTGTTTCCGTTGTTCAGAGACAATGTGTGCCTTCAGGTGTATCCCTCAGCATCTGCCAGTGCTGCTACTGCCCCAGCAGGCATGTGCCTGCAGAGAAAGCTGGTCCTAACTTGCACCACTGAGATCAACAGCACTCAGCCTATCGGTATGGGCAGCGGCAAGGTCAGAGACACCCTCGCTTTCACTGCTTGCCTTGCCCTAGCAGCTCTCAATACACTCGGTGTGAGCAGGGATGTCCGGTAATCTGTACCCATACCGAACCTCCCTTCTTCTTTACCGCGGCAGCTCATTGACTTTCTGCAGAAGGTTTCCCAGAGGTGCCATTAAACCCATCAAGTAAAATGCTCAGGTAGGTAATCTGGGGGATGTTGTGCTAACCTCGGAGAGGCATCCAGAATCCTTAAAATTAGGTGCTGCCACTGTTAAACTACACATCTGCCATTCATTGTAACAGATGACAGATCTGGAGCATTTGTGATCTCTTTGCCAGTGTGCAAATTTAGGCGAGATCCTTTGAAGCCAGGGATGTTCCAGTAGCATGAGATAAATGACAGAGGATAACAAGGTCAATATGCTGCTGGCAGATTCTCACCAAGCACAAAGAAGGGGCTAATTTCCCTTTTTTCCATTTGTCATTTCACTGGGGAATGGTCTAAAGATGTTCTTACAATATAAAGTCTAAAAGTGCTTCCAATTGCAACTCTGAGTGCTCTCTCTCTCGCTCTCTCTCTTCCTTCTTTCTCTTTCTTCCTCACTTTCTGGTTTTGTGCCATTTTTCACTGTGGTTTTTGAGCACTTTCCAAAGAAAACCAACCTGGAAGAGTAAAGTTCCTCGTGGACATCATAATCTCTGTATTTTCTAATTTATCTGTTTTTAAAACAATTCTGCCTTGGAGAAAGGTTCTTCTCTTTATAAGGGTTGTGGCCAATATATATGAAAATGATAACAGATTTCAGGAATGTTAATCCAGTGATGAGGAAGAAACTAGATCAATTTTCAAGTCAATATGACTTCAGTGACATCACCAGCATTTGCTGCTGAAATCTGCACCAAAGATCCTGTCACCACTGAGCAAAGCAAAAGGATTTCTCTGTTACCGAAGACACCTTTGATAGCCTTTAGCTACAGGGTTTCTATATGCCATCCAGCTGCTGACAGCTGGGCAGTGCACGTGCTGCCTTGATCTTCTCCAGCATCTCCTAATAGTTCCATCAGGCATTCATGCTTTAGGACCTTGATTTAATGTATGTATAGGTTGTAGTTTTATAGAAACCCCTTTTGGAGAAATGTTTAAGAGCTGGTGGGAAAACTCTAGGAAACCACAGATAAAAAGTGACGGCTCCAAGAGCTCTACAGCTGCAATGACAAATGATAGGTATGCTCAGTAATTTTCCATTCCTGTCCTTCAGTTTTCCTATAATGAGCCTTCTACATTCTTGCGATTAACAGGCAGAAAATAACTTTCTCTATAGATGACATGTTTTGTAAATGACTTCAGTTCCTTCTTGTAGTTTTAGTCACTGCCACACTTTTCTCCCTTAGAAACACTCTCCTTCACAGTACATATTTGCATCCTTTATTTTGTGTAAGTTGTGAGGCATCCCGTAGCATAGACGGGAATGGATCGCTTTGCCTGCGTTCATGCAAGTGTGTATAACACGTATAAGGGATATCTACCTCCTCTATGTCAGAAGACATCGTCTGCAGTCCGCAAAATCCTGAGTGTTTTAAAAGAGCTGGGAGGTGTGAGCTTTACGTCAAAGGGCATCAGATCAGCCAGTGCCGGGAGGCAGGAAATTCGACTGGAGCGGGTACCTGCAATGGGTTTCAGAGACGAGTCTCTCATAAAACCCCAGAGCTGGCCACTGAAATCAGAGGTAGTCCCAGCCTCGAGTAGAGATTTGCCTGAAAACCTTATCTCCAGTATGGCAAATCTTATGTTATTTTATCAGCTTTTGACAGAGAAAGACTTCACGATGTTTTTCCCTTCAGGCGTGGTTTTTTCTTTCTCTTTTTTGTCCAGAGGCTAACTATGGCAACCCCAGGAAAAAAACTTTATTGTTTCGTTTATGTTGGGCTTCATCCCATAAAAAAGGAGAAAGCTGTGCTGCTTCTGTTACATCACTTTACAGCATGGGATTCTTCTAACAGGTCTTTCACTATTACAGTATGGCTTGGCTCTAGCTGCCTTTGAATTTCCATTACACAGGCGCTGTGCAGTAGGGCTCCAACGCAGCCTTGACATTCCCCACATGGTAAAACTGGATGACAGGGCAGAAGCCACATGGGAAGAGGTGGGGAGCTCTGTTTTTCATAATTGTAAGAGAAATGGAAATTGAGGACTTCAGTAGCCCTTGCTATCTGTCTTTGTAATTTCAAGAGAATGAATTATGGTTCGTACTGCTTGCACACTTGGATAAATGTGTCTTGATCTTGAACACCTAGAGATGGCCTGAAACCAGGGGTCAGTTACCTCCTCAGTAAAGGCTCCTTGGCTTTGATTTGCAGGTTGAGTTTTAGTTGCAACTGAACTATATGTTGAAAATAGTTGTTGGCGTGGAGAGGTCCTATCATGCTGGTCTTCTGCGGAGGAAAACATACTGCTTGGCTGTGGAGTTGCCTGTGCCTGGCTTACTGCACAGGGGCAGAAGACGACGTCTCCGACCTACAAGGATGAAGATACAGATCTAAAGGGACAGCAGTGGGACAAAAGCAAAGCAGAGCAAGCATGATTTCCTCAGTGGTGGAGGAAAGTGCAAATCTGAGGGCAGCAACTGAACTGAACTATTAAGCACAGAGAAAACAAGCAGGTTACGTGCCATGCCTGTTCCTTGGCAGGATGGGACTGCAGTAATGAGTATACCTCAGCATAACGAAGGCTGCATTTCACGTGGCACGCATTGAGTATTAGTGCTCTGAACTGAGCTCGCTGGCACTTGGGAGAGATGGAACTGGAACTGAACTTTTCAGCAATGTGTAAGCTTCTCAAACGACAGTCCTCCTGCAGAAAGACAACTGAATCACGGAAACCTATCAGCAATGGCAGCTGTTACTGCCGCAAGGCAAAACTGGTTGGGTTTGAAGAAGGAAATGAGAGTTTGCAGGTTTTAGGCAACCATTGCAAAGCCAGACTCCTCTTGAATTTTGTCTAAAGGGAGCAGTGTTGGCTTTTCTTCTTGAGCCAGAAAGGGTGATACAAGTCCTCCAGCTTACTAAAGCTGTGCACAGCTCACTTTGCTAAAATGCAAGCCGACCATCACTCAGCCCAGATCATCACTCATCATCACTCATCCCAGCTCATCATTCATGATGTTTTGGTGGTTTAAAATAATCCCGTCAAATCATAAAATTGCAAAAACAGCAGAATATGGAGATCCCCAAACCAGGGACTAACTTACTGGTGAAGCTACCTGGCTGATGATTCTTGTCTGTGGAAAATGAATGGTCTTAAGTTGTTCCAGTGCTTTTCACAGCAAAACACCCCTGGAAAAGAGAGTAGTGAAATCTTTCACAGGTTAAACAAAGCCACCTGGCTTCAAAGATTTTTTGACCTGCAGGCTGCCATCAGAGAAAACCCAAGAGGAAAATATTCCCGTTCATCATCAGCAACCCGCAGGAGTCTTGCTGCCGTTTTCCACAGCACTGTCTGGACCCTGGATGCTCAGCATCTTTCAAAGCGGAGTGCTGAAATGAATTACAGTCCTTTCAAATTGTTCTTGGGATTCGCTATGCATACAGATCGTGCGAATTCCTTGGCTTTCTCTTGAGTTCTGAGTAATAGCCTGCTCTTGAATCTAGTTAATAAATCAGAGAAGGGACGACTTCCATTGAACCTCGCGCACAGCGGAACTGCCAGCTTGCAGGAGCAAAAGCGCCATATCACTGTTCTCCAGAGATCACGCCAAATAGAGACACAGTGGAAGAAATGGTAGAAAAGTAATGGTAGAAAAGTAATACACTTGTCATTCTGGAAAAATGAAAATGCACAGGCTAATTCTGGCATTTCAGTTTATGGCATATCTTGCAATCTCGCTAGCAAACAGGTCTTGTGTATCAGGCTGGGAAGCAGATTGCTGTGATTTTCTAATCTAGTCATAATTCTTATGGAAGAATTTTAGAAATAATATTCTCTTGTGTGTGTTTTATAATGGAGTGCATCTCCATCCCAAAATAATGTAATGGTGAGGTGCTGGAAACGGAAGGTTATACGTAAGAGATATTTCCAAATTTACAGCTGATTAGGGCTCTCATATTTTATAGTGATACCTGGCAAATAAAGTTAAAGACAAAAGTAGATCTTCCTTCCCTTTTCTGCATCACTCAACAGAAGAAATGCTGTGTCAGAAGTTCCTGTGCTTTTCGTTCATTCTTCTAGAAAAAAAAGAAATTTAGTAACCCTGAAAGTTTTTGCATGAAGATATGGTAAAATCCCACTGCTGGTAGGAGTCTGATCCTTGACTGAAGACTTCTTTTGCAGGAGCTTTGCCTTCCAGATGGAAGCTCTTTGATGTCCCTCTCCAGGCTGTTACAGCCCCTACACACCAACAGTTGCGCTACTCTTCTCTTTTCTGCTCTTTGAGCCCCTGGAGTTTCCACAGGAATTGATGGGTCAACAATGCAAAACACAGCATTTACAGCATTATTAAGGATAAAACATAGGAATAAGAGTGATAGCATAACACTGCCTAGGATTTGACCCCAAACCCAAAGAAAACAGGCAAAGAAACTGGACAGATACCTTGGCTTTCTCTTGGATGCTGAGAAGAAACATCTCTGCTTGGTTGTAGTTAACAAACTCAGGGGGATTCAAGTTCTCTGGCTTTGTGGACCAGACTTTCATTCTTAATATCATCTCCCATGTCTGAAAATAAGTAATGGCTTTTAAAACTAATGCAATGAGCAAAGAGATCCACATCAGCTTCTGCCTCATGTCAGCAGTGATATAGGTTAAACCTGTACAACAGGGTCCTGGCTCCCAGTCTCGCCTCTACAGAAGTGGGCTTTGTTTGGCCCTAGCATGAAGCAAGCAGCAGAGTCATCTAGGAGCAATCTTCAAAAGAATATCCGCCTGTGAGGAATGATTCTTTTCAAATGACATTGAACAGGGGTAACAAGGGCAAAGATTTCAGCCAACACTGTTTTTCTCAAATGAAATTAGGAGAGAGGTGGCTAGGTTTTTCTTCTGCTTGTCTCTTCTCATTAAGCTAGAATTTGCTGAGCAGCTATTTGAAATCTCAGTGACGTGTATATTTGAAACACATACTCAATGTTTAAAAAGATATTAAAATATGCATTAAAATGAATATTTGAGTATATATAAAAATATATGTAAACATATATTAAATACTTTTCCTTTTTATTGAAGAAGTGACTCCTATTTTTAACATTTGAATAAATTTCTTCTGTCTGGATGTAGGTGAGAATTGTCAATCAGAATTCAGGCTTTACAGAACTCATACTTTTTAAAAAAAATTAAAATGGTATATATTTTTAATTGAAGTATTAGAAACTCATGGAAGAGTTCTAGTAGGTAGCAGAAGTCTTCTGCTAACTGAAGAAATAGTTTCCTTTTTTAAAGCTTCTGGAGCCAAAAGTGCTTTCCATTCTTTCTCCTGAGGTTGCATTACACTGGTAGAGCCACTGTCTCTCACCTCTCTCAAGTGAAATCCAAACTCGATACCAAATATTCTCCATGAGAAAGTACAGGAAAATCCTGATGTGCACGTAGTGATTTAAGTCAACATGTTTAAATGCGACACTTTTCAACCGTAGGTTGCATTTAACAGGTGCCTTGAAGACTGCCAGACTCAGTTCTTGTCTATGTGGGAAAATGTCTCAAAGCTGCTTTTCCGCAAATTCTTGTTGCCCTGCATTAAATGAAAACAACCTCCTCCGGTCACTGCTGGAGAGAAGTCCCTGTGCACAGGGGGCTCGCACCAAAGCAGCCTTTGCTCACTCCCGTGCTGGCTGTGTGCACAGGGCAGCTTGGGTGAGATGGAGTTGGAGGTGAGAGATCCCTTTCACAGCAATTTCTGAGCCTTCAAACTTTTTTTCTCATTGGAGAGAAGGGGGGCAGGTTTTGAATATTTCACCATTCAGTGAATGGTGAAAAAAATCCAATAAAAAATTCAATTTTCATTTCAGATCTCTTTAGCTTATGTGCTTGCTGAAAAGCTTGGTCAAAGTTGACAAATTTCCATAAAATATTTCTCCTTTCAGAAAAGATGATAGACTGATGCATACGCCTTTCACATTAGACCCAGCTGCCTCAGAGCCGGCAGCATTTAATGCCAGCAGCTGGAATGAGCAGTCCCCAGATTGCAGCTGCTTTGGGAGGATGAATAAAGAGAAGAGATTGCTCAGACAATGGAGCTCTTAGCCAAGAGCAATTAACACCTTGACCTGCTGCCAGAAATGGACAGCGTAGGGAGCGAAAACACTGTTGAAAGAGTAATTAGCAGAAAGGATGCTCCAGTCTTTTCTGCTGCAAGCCCCAGGTAGAACAAGCCTCAGTAGTTCAGGCTGGATTCAGACGAGAACATGGACCAGCATGGTGACTCCTCCAAGCCAAGGCAGGCCGAGATCAGAGAAGATGCTGCAATTAGCTGCTGCCAGGCAGCGGTGCGGCTCCCCTGACGCTGCCCGTTTGTCAGCAGTTTCCCAACGGAAGGCCCAGAAAGGACTTCAGACCCTGTTTCTGGATGTATTTCCCTCCCACCCAGCATTATTTGAAAGGAACTTGCTTTTGCTTCACAGCCAGATGTCTCAGATGTCTTGGGACCTTGCTGGAGAAGGAGTGAAATGCCTTCCTCTGGGCTTGGTTTCCTTACAAAGCAGAATGTGCATGTGTGTTGATGGGCTCCAGGGTAAAACTGATGCTTTCAGGCAAATCAGTATCGAAGGCCTGTTTTGCCTAAAAAGTGATTCTATATCCCAGACACCCATGGATGGAAATGATTTTGCCAATCCATCTTCATACTTCTTAGATCCCTTGAAGTCAATGACATATTTATAACTGGAAATGTAATTGTAAATGTGAATTGTTGGCAGTATTAATTAAATTGAAAGGAAGTCTTTTTTTCATTCCCTCTAGGAAGAGTGATTTGTTATTCCTGGTGTACCCAAACCTTGGCCTGAAACGCGGTCAGTCCTGAGCACGCCTTTTGCCTTCACTTGTACAGACAGCATCGCTCTCTCAAGGTCCAGGTCGGTGTGATACCAGCAGTGGTACCTCAGCCATCACCGTAACACACACTCGAAAGCAGCAGAAATAGGAGCTAACAAGGAAGAGCAGGAGTGAGCTACTACCTTCTCTTTCTCTTGCTCTCTCTTCCTCCTTCCTCCTTCTGCTCAAAGGAAAAATGGAAGGACATATGTCACGCCAGAAAGACCTTTTGGGTTGCATCTGGAACTCTGTCACAAAGCAAGGCTTTGAGGCTCTTGAAGAGTACCTCCCTAACCCGATGTTGTCTCTGGTTCCTTTATCAGCTGCAGGGTGATCGTGTGTTACCACAACTCCTTCCTCGCCTTTCATCTTCCTCATTTTAGAGCCCAGCCTTCATTCATGTCTGGGTTAGGTGTGTAGCATCAGTTCATCACTTTCCATCTTTACAGCTTTTGGAGGGTTCAGAATTTGGTCCAAGTCAGGACAGGTGAGAAGAGACACTTTCTGAACACGAGGATGATGGCCCAACAGATTTTGAGCTCCTCTGCAAAGCATGGGTTCCCTTTTGCATTATTTGACCTGTATGCGTGTGCCACCTTGGCGCTTGTGTCCTTCCAGCTTTTCTGGTGAAGTCCTGCCTGTAAACAGCTGAAAACAGAAGCTCGTGGTGGAAAGATCTGGGAAACATTAAGTAATTTTGAGCTCCAGTTTAAACAAGTTCTGAGAGGAACTCAAGAGATAGGGCTGTTCAATCATATACGGTGTAAGAGTCAAACTTCCTTTTTTATGTCTCGTAGTGGTACAGTGAAGAGTAGAATGGCTTCCTAGTAACACTGCAATGGGAAGTAATATTTTTTCACAGCTTCTGCGGAGACAGAGGAGAGTCTCCCCACTGACCTCCCAGATCTTAAAACCCTTATTGAAATTCGGATGAGATCCAAAGTCTGCCTGCAGGATTCACCCTCTTCGGGATGATGGCAGAGCATAATTGCTTTGTGTGACATTCACCCTGGCACCTTCCCCATCACTGTCAGAAATCAGTGGCATTACTGCCCTGCCCTTGCAAATACTAACATTTCATACATTTAAAACCTGGTATTGCTATTTCACTACCTTAAATCTTGGCCCATCTTTTCCGCAGATTGTTTTTACAGGTCTAGAAAAATGTATTTTTTTGTTTCATTTCCCATCCATATAGTTGTGCATAAAAAGGGAACCAGGGAAATGGTTTACTGTTTTGAGATGCTTTACTTGTAGCCATAAAATTCAAACCAAGTTTTTCAGCCACCCACAAGCCTGCAAGACAAACTCCACGCTACAGAAACAATTACATCCCTTTGGGGTTTTGCCCCGTCCTTAGAAGGCTTCAGGCAGGTTACACCTGAAGACAGATTATTTTCCTCTTACTTCCTAGGCTAATTACAGCTGCTTCAAAGTAAGCAATAAGTGTCTCTGAATTTCCTAGTCCTTCTGCCATGTTTACGACTGTTGCTATTGATCTTGGGTACATAGTGACAACGATGGGAGTTAGAGAGGAGATTTTCAAGTGCGTTCAGTAAAGGCATAGATATGCGTCCCTGGAAGCCAGTGGTAAAATGAGAACTTTGCCATTTGCTGCAATGTCGGAGCTGAATGCTTCTGAAAATCTCACCTGAAAACCCTCACGTCAAATTCTGTCCTCACTTATCTCCAGTGACTGCAGTCAGAGCAAGTGCTGGGCACTAGCGCAGGACAAGAGCTTGAAAAGCCGTTCTTCGTGTTGCTGCCTTCACTTTCCAGTACTCTACATGTTTATCATCCTGTTACAACACTGCTTCCCAGCATGGTGCAGAGCATTTAGTCAGGGAACAAAAATAGCCGTGAAAATGAGCCAATGAAAATATAGGAGGCACGACCCAAAGAGCTGCTATAGCTCAGAAAGTGTGTGAGACATTAATCTCTAGATATGTGGCGCCTGTACTTAAATGGCTCTCGTTCCCACATGGAAACTACTTGCATGTAATTTCTAACTCTCCGTCTCACCAACCAAGAAAAACAGCCATACATTAAGCTGGAGTGTTAGGCAATGGCTCTACAAGGTTCAGGTGCAGTGAGATGGTGCAGAGGGAGCAAAAGGTAGTTCTCAAATGTAACTTAGAAGTTGTGTGATGTTTATATTTCCACCTTAATTTTGCAAGGGTGTATTTCTGTGTGGCTTTGGGGCAGCTTTTGCTGCAGGGATAGTCAGGGAGTGTTTTGCAGAAGGTTCTTCTGCATCAGTGCAACCGTGACTGCACTTCTGCCTTCTCACTAAGATCCTCAGTCTTTGGTTTGAATGGGTTTATGTTTACATTAATGTCTTGGAATAGCTTTTTTTGCAGACAGCCATCTTTATTTGCCCATAAGTAAGGGTATTCATGTACAAACAAGACTATTCTTCAGTCACTTTTCCAAATTCATTTTTGAATATTTCAGTGAGCAGAAGCAATGACAAGGGTGCAATCACACACAACACATGGCAAACAGTGAATGGAAACATCTCATTCATTTCAATGGGAACTGCACTGGGTCAGAATGGGGTGCAAACCAATCAGAGGCTTCAATTGATTCACAAGCTGCACATGCTGCTGTGCTTAATGAATAAATTAATACAACTTGGAGCTGTTCACAAGACAATTCAGAAACAAAAACTTGGATTACTCATGTAGCTTGTATAATGGATAACTCAGCTCTCAGCCGTTGCAAAACTTTTACATGGTATTTCTATGCTTGTTTCTATGCAGCAAGTCTGAAATTCAGACCGTATATTAAAATGCTGTCAGAATACTGCAGACTTACTTTATATATAGATCCAGAAACAGGTAGGAAAATGATACGCATTAGCACAAATTGCCCTTGAATTTAATGCAACTCCATGGGAAAACCAAATGTGCTCTGGTTGAACTATTTTTCAGTAAACCTTTAACAATTTCTAATGTATACAGTGCATTGAGTAGCTGCACTAAAATGAACTCTGCAGTTCCACTTCATTGAATTCCCTGAGAGTTACATAGCAGTCCAATTCGAATAATGATTTTCTAGCTTTAACCTACTTGGATCCTAATGTACCCGTGTTAATTCTAATTCTGAAGTGGTGGCGTGTCTCAGAATAATATTTCAGATCACTGCAAACGTGGCCATGCCATGTGATCGACACCGCAAACACTAAACCTTCAGGGTTTTGAGTCTTTATCAGCAGCCCTGTTTGTACGTCCATCACTCTCCTCATGGCCATCTTGGGCTAGGTATTTGTTTTTCCCCAAGGAAGGCTGAGGGTCTTGTCCATTTGGCTCATTGCTATGACATGAGCTGAGCTGAGCTGAGTTGAAGAAAGCAACACACAATACGAGGCCAGGATGGTTTGGAAGCATGGTACAGGAAAGATGGACAGTAATGGTAGAAAGGCCCGTACTGCTTGCCTCCACCTCTGTGCCGAAAGGACATCGCTGCCTCGTGAGGAAGCACTCTCTCCTGTCGCCTCCTCTCTCCTCCAGGTTCTGTGGGGATCCTTCAGCAAAACTTTGGATGTTTGCCTTGCATCAGCAGAGACAAACCAGAAACAGCAGTTAGTGCCCAATAGCGTAAGAAAGCCCACCAAACTGCATCCTCTTGGCCAAAAAAAGAAATAACCAGGAATGGGTAGAAAGTTTGATAACATATAGTAAAGAACTGAACACCTGTACTCATTCTCAGCTGACATTGTAACCTCTTTACAGCATCCTGTGGTAGCATGAGCCTGTAGAGCAAGCCTTGCCATCTTTCCCACTAGCGCAGGCTGGTGAAAACACATGCTGCATTGACAAAAGCTGGTAGGGTGTAGGTGACTGGCTGACAATCGTGCTGTTCTCATGCTTTCTCTATTGAAGAAATGCTAGCAGGTATACTGCAGCTTGGTCCCACACGTACTCACCAAAAGTCCTGTATTTAATCTGCATTCCTGTCCTGTCACCTCCAAAAAATTTTCCTCTTTTTGCCTCCCTAATGACTTATAGAATGACTCCTAGCTTTTTTACACATAGTGCTAAAACCACTTCTTTCTTTAATGTCTTGTTTATATGAGGGGAGAGACTCCAATGACATTCCTGAATAAATGCACTTGTGTATATTTAATTTGGTGCACGGACTTTCTTGTCATGCAATAGCTAATAAACCTGAAGTATAAAAAAGGCAGTCCTGAGAGCTGATACAAGAAAAGCCTACCCTGAAACAAACACACAATAATCCACTGGGAATTGTTCACACACGTGCATAGACCACAAAAGTTTGCCCACAGAAATGAGATGAAAAACGTGTCCCAGGAGCAAGATCCCAAGAAGAAGCAGGGCAAGACTCGCAGTCACATGCACATCTAAGGTGCGTGCATGATAACTGGAACGAAAGCAAGAAATTCACCTTTCTCCTTGTTTTATCACCTAACAGTCAGTCTTCATTGAAATCAAAAGGTAGAAAGAGGGTCTTGTTATCCCAAGAGCTGTGAATTAAATTTAGTTCTCTGTTGCAGATTTCTTATATGGGTTGAGATAAATTACTGTGCCTCAGGGTCCCATAGCCATGCAGGAGGAACAATGGCCTCTTACATTATCTTACAGGATAATTATGAGGATACCTACATAAAGATGTAGGTACCTAGATAACAATGCAGTGTTTGCAATTCTTGAGGTATAGATTGCACACCATGTTTGAAGGAACTATCATAATGCTGTTGTAATAACATAAATGCTACTTTTAATCAATACCGTGTCTATAGGAACAAAGACTGAGTGTTTTACTGATTAACTCTGTGAAATTACTGAGACTGCACCAGGAAAATCTCTCTCTCTCTGACTAAAACATGGCATAAAATATATTGAACTTTGAAGGACAAAGGTGTTTTGTCATTCTGTGTTTAGAATAAGATTGTTCTCCCACAAAATGCCATTTATTAGGCATCCATTATGACATGTACAAACTTAAAAATCAGCTCCATTGCTACAAGATATTCACTCAAATACTGTTTTATGGAATGTCACTACCTTAGTGAAACATACAAAACCGTATTAATTAAAAGGCCAACTGCCCTGGTTTCAGCTGATTTTCTTCCTATTAACTGGTATAGTGCTGTGTTTTGGGTGTAGTATGAGAATAATGTTGATAACACACTGATGTTTTAGTTGTTGCTAAGTAATGTTTACATTAGTCAACTAGTCACTATCTTCCCGTGCCCTGCCAGGTGTGCAAGAAGCTGGGAGGGACTCTGGCCGGGACGGCTGGCCCAGCTGGCCAATGGGGTATTCCATACCACATGACGTCATGCTCAGCATGCTCAGCATGATCTGGGCGAAGAAGAAGGAAAGGGGGGACGTTCAGAGTGATGGCGTTTGTCTTCCTGAGTAACCGTTACGCGTGATGGAGCCCTGCTTTCCTGGTGATGGCTGAACACCTGCCTGCCGATGGGAAGGAGTGAATGAATTCCTTGGTTTGCTTTGCTTGTGCATTGGCTTTTGCTTTCCCAATTAAACTGTCTTTATCTCAACCCACGAGTTTTCTCACTTTTACCCTTCTGATTCTCTCCCCCATCCCACCAGGGGGGAGTGAGCGAGCGGCCATGTGGGGCTTAGTTGCCAGCTGGGGTTAAACCACGACATCAACCAATAAACAAAACCAATTTGAAGTCATCATACGGCTGCCTTTGTACAATGGTAGCAGGATTTTTTTCTCCCATTCTGCTGCTTTTTTCTGCCGCTTGGTTTAGAACTCTTTGCTCCATAGTGGGATGCTGACAGCAGCTTCTCAGATCTCTCCACCTGGCATGCCCATCCCTGCACACAGAGAAAGCTGTGGTTTTATTTTTATTATTCAAGGTTCTGTTTGGGCCACTCCTTTATGAAAACTATCCGGTTACAACATCATTGGCAGGTCCAAATACATGCTTATTCATCGGTACCTACATGAGATTGCTTACTCCTGCTCCAAGAGCGTCTCCCTGGGTATAAACAGGGCTCAAGCTGTGTGTAAGTGTGATACGCTGGTGAATACACTCAGGTAGTTCCAGTATTGGCACATAGGAAATACGTATCAATCACTGTGCTGAGGAAGGTGGGAATGCAGAAAACCTTATGCTTGGACTGCTCAAAAACATCTGGCCCAACCACTTTTGTTATGGGAGAAAGCAAAAACGGAGCTGGAGGAGTCACAGAAGCTTTTGGATCTTCATTTCTTTTCTTCCAGTCTCCAGGAAATGTCTCTAGGCAAAGTGCATTTATTTAAGCTCTGTGACAAGTGGAATAGTTGAAATCTTGGGAGGCAGGCATGGCTGAAGAAATTATGTGGCCTTTGGCCTGGGGGAACAGTCTTGATGATTGTAAGGTTCTCTTGTGGCCTTAAAACCCATGAAGTTGCCTGCATTAGCAATACTTTACAGAATCTTACTACATGGCCAATAGCAGTGCCTTCACTACATCTCCTCAGGAAATAACATAAAAATTAAGCTGGTGGCTATAATCTGTTATGAACTGGTGAGCTGTGAAACACCAGACCACATGCATTCTATTAGTGCACGTGCACACTGATTCCTGCATGGGGGAGGAAACAAGATCGTGAAAGCCCAGCAACGCCTATCAGCTAGAAGCTAGAAACACACAAATCTACAAATAAAGCATCAGATTTTAATAGGGACTATAACTAATCGTGAAAGTACAGCTTAGCTAGAGATGAATTCAGGAAGATGAGTCTGTTAGCACATCTGCACGGGGAGAGTTCAAGTGATAAGCGTGAGCAGATTCTTAAATGCAGGCTGTAGCTGAAATAGAAGTGGTGGCCTTGATGTGGGAATTGAGATTATATGGAGTATGCTGTACGGAGGTAAACTGAGAAAATAAACATGTTTTTTCAGGGCTGTGAGATTCTCTGTTAGTTGAAGTGTCTGAGACCCAAATGTTATCTAGCTCAGCCAGGGTTACCAACCTGGTGCTGGCACTGCTAAATGAAGATGTATGACAGTGTCACAGCAGTGCACAGATTAACATCAAAGACCTTTCTGGTATAAAAATCTGTTTAATCTATCTGTCTGTCTAACCACCTAATGAACAGCTCTGGCCACAGGATTTCAAACACTTGAGCAGGCCTCTCCAACCGTGGGCTAGCTGCTCTAAAAGGTCCACAATTTTCAGGCAAAAGTATGACAGGGAGCTGTAGGAAAAGTGAATGGCAAAAGAACAACAACAAAAAAGAGGAAATACAAAAGGATTTTTTCCTTCCATTGCTGAATGGTAAAGTGTTGAAAGTAAGAGAAATTTGTCCTGGAAGAGACTGTACGGAGCAGGTGAAGTAGTCACCTCTGACTAGATATAGACTTCATGTGGCTAATCCTAAGAGAAGTGCTTGAACTATACACCTGCATATAGGGAATATGAGCTCCTCATACTGCAGAGACTTGCTTAGCAGTGTAATGCAGTTTAAGGTGTGGTCAGGAAGGAGAACCAGCTAAATGTGGCAATACCGAGGTCACAGGGGCTCATCTGATCTTGACAAGTTTGGGCAGTAGGCTGGTGAATGGGAGGGAAGAAATCATATTTCCTCTGTTCACGCTGGCCGTTCTCTGTTGAAATGTTGTGTCCCATTCTTGCAGTCACAGTTCAAGTAGGATGTCAGAAATTGGGCTACGGATCAGAAGAGAGCTGCAAGAACAGAGATTTGGAAGACACATCAGTGAAAGACTTGGGGAGGTAAATCTACTTTATGCAGAAGAGAAGACAGGTGGATCACCAGGTGCAACAACTTGCACAGAGAACAGAAATTTCTATCACTCAAAAGTATGACCCAACAGCTGGGAAATGAAGGCAAGCATATTCAGAGCAGAAATAAGGCACACATTTCTGAGAGAGGTTAATGAGTGACCGCAGCAACATATCACCAATTCCTGTGAGTTCTGGAAGCTATAAAAGGGAAGTCAAAATAAGAGAAATTTCATATAGATTCAGTGACAGATAGTGTATGGAATTGGCCTGGGAAGGAGAAATGACTGCAAGATTATTAGTAGAGTTTAGGCACTAATACAGAAAAATCTAACCTAGAAGCAAATCCAGTACATTTTTGCTGTAGAGTGATATTCTTGCTGTCAGAAGCTAATAATGGAGATGAAAGAGGAAGCAAACTTGGCTACAATTTAAAAGTCTCCCTAGAGCACAGGGGAGTGGGACGTTACAAGGCATAGCAGTGGTAGGAGACATTTAGACTTAATGAGCAGCAGAGGCAACGGCATTCCAGCTGCAAGGCAGCACCCAGCCAGCCGCCGACCTATGCCTACATCTAAATGTTAATGAGCCAACTCCCCGCAGCACAGCTTGCAGAAAAGGCACTGAAACAGAAGGCAGGCCAAGTGTTTTGTCATTTTCCTCCAGTCTTTTACTAACTCGGTGGATGAATATAAGCAAAATAAGTCTTATCCCGTTTCATATCATGGTTGCTGGCCCTAGCAGAACTTGAACTCATTCGAGTTCACCTTGATTTTTTGCAGAGGGATTCAAGAAACAGCCTCAGAATGACCACTTACTGCTGCGAGTCACATAGGATGGGCTTGTAAGGTAGCTATGATTCAGCATCCAGCAAAACGTTAAATAAAAATGTAGCCCAGAATACTTTAGACCTGTGAGGAAGAGAGCTCCTTTCTGGACACATCTGTTCTGGGTGTCCCGTAACCAGTGTGGGACACAAGAGCTCAGTGAAAGGTGAAATTCGAAGTATGTTTCCTGAATGAGATAACCTTATGACTTGCAGGTCTTTTCATTCCAGCGAGTGCATCGAAGTCCAGCCGCGGGCTAGTGGGGATCAACAAGGAGTTGTGCTGAGACGATGAGCTGTAGCAAACGTCCTGGTGCAAAAATTTGATGGCCAGGGCTGGTGGACAAGCAGCTCATTTTGGCCTGCCATTGAATTGTCTTTTTTAATGGAATGGTGATCCAGAAGAAGCGATATTTAGGCAGACTGTGCAGTAAATAAAAAGGGCATCACTGCAACATGAGCAAGGGATTGTACCTGGTACCTGGCCTCTTTTTTACTGTCCCTCATTTCTAATGTCAGTAATGATTTCTCTATCAATTATATTGGACCTGTAGAAGGTCCAATTCTAATTCCAGCTGTTCCGGTAAGCAAAACTTGCTTCTCTCCTTTTGGCAGACTGAAAATCAAAGCTGTTTCTCAAGAAAACACATTGCAACAAAAGTCCCCTTTTTGAAATTGCCTTAAAATTTTCCACCAGATATTCTAAACAAAAAGGTCTGCTTAATTTAATTTTTAATTACATTTATGCTCCATTTTAGCTTTTTAAAAAAAGCAAAATCCATTTTCCTCATTTTTAGTTTTGATTTTTCAAAACTAAGGCCATTTCTACTTCTCTGTCATTTTGCACTTCAAAGAAACAAAAGAAGAGAACACAAGAACATCAATTTCCTCCAAAAGCCTCTTCTTCTTCTTCTGGTCCCCTTTTTCTGTGGGAAAGAGTAAATAGAGGCAAGAAAATGGAAGAAAACAACGTAAAAAGCAAGCAAAAAGAAGAAACTTTTTCAGAGATGTAACAAAATTGATTAAAGTGTTCATTTTGAAGCATAAAACCCCTTTCCTTTCTTTTTAAGTTGAAATACAAAAAAAAAGACAAAACAAATGTTTGCATGCTTTCCTAAAATAAAATCACAATTGGAAAGCATCTGGGGTCTTTTTGGAATGTATTCTGGTGAAAAGTGTATACCAGTCCTGCTCGCTGGCAGTGGCAGCAGCAGCATTAATAACTCTGAAGGCCAAATGCTAACCCCAATTATACTTCTGCAAACCTATTATCTCCATGTCTTGCCATGCTGGCATATATATGTACCCAGTGCCTTCAGTCAGTTCTCACAGATGTCCTTAACAGCTATTTACTTTTCTTGCTGGGGACCACAACTCATTTTCTGAAGTACTGTTGGTCCCATTGGGTCAACAGAACTTCTTTTTGAGCAGTATGAACTCTACCATTCCCACTGACAGATATGCTGAGTAAGAATGATATTTAGGCATTTTACTGAGAGAAATATTTGTGATGTGTCCAGTTTTTTCTTCACCTTCCTTCATTTTCTCCCTCCTCTGCCTCCCTTGGTCCAACTATGGGAGAGGGCGAACTTGCTATGACTGCCTATGAGACACAGAAATCTCCATTTATTCTTCTGTGCGGAAGCGAGTACAATGGGAATTGCTCTGATTTGCCTCTCTGTAGCTGCCTGAGCTCAATCGCATGGTATGGTCTGGTTTTGATAAAAATCACAGTTTAGAAAACATTTGTTAATATTTTTGGTGAAATGTTCAGAGCAACATATTTTATGTGAAAAATAATTCCCTTTTCCTGTGTCAACAGTTTCAGTGAAAATAAATCTCTCTGTTAAAAAGCCATTTTGTTGAAAACCTTTATTCTCTTGCAAGTGTTTCATCAGCACTTAGCACTTTCCCCTGCTTGCTGAGATCAAACAAGAAGGATGCTTTGGTCTGCAGTCCTGATAGCGCGGTGGAGGATATTTGTCCCACGCTTGCCTCCCTGAAGTCAATAGGACTGCGCACGTCAATAGGACCTCGCTCTAAGCAATCCACATCACAGGGTGATGCTGGGGAAGAAATGGTGCTGTGCCCTTAGTCTCACATGTCAACACCTACGGGAGCAAAGCCCCTATGTGGCCAGCAGTGGACTTTAGGCACCACCAGTCCAAAGGCAGAAGACAGTCCCTGATGGTTCCTGCACCAGCTGTGGTTCAGCTCCTCCAAACGAAAAGCCCACCTCTGCGGTGGCCTTGGTGGAAACAGCTTTGGAGGGACCAAAGATTATGTGGTGGCTTGAAACCTCACAGCTGAGCAAGGCTTTCCACAGGGAAGTGGCTTGTGTTGGTAACCATGAGCCACGGTTTTCAGCAGTCTGATGGTTCCTGCGTGTCAGTATTGCCTTTTGTTGCTCCTTGGGTCACCGCTCTGCCCCCCCCTCTGGAAAAGGCGTTGAGAAGGAAGGGTCTCACCTCCAGAGAAGAGCTGGGCAGGGAGCTGCCGGGCCTCAAAAGGTGGTAAAAAGTCCCCTCCTCCCTCTGCAGCCAACTCAACCGGAGGAGGTTAGGTTGGTCCACAGCCCTGTGCAGGATCAGTCCCTTGTGAAGGCCCGGATGTCATGTTCAGGACAAATCCCTGCTGCTGCTGGGGTGGGTTTGTTTTCTCGTTGCAGCCTCTCTGTACAGAGGCAGGGTCCATGAAAAATGAAAATAGAGAAGAAACTGAAAAAAATCACCCTTCCACCAGGTGCCGCTTAAGGGCTCCTCAGAGGTCCAGCTGATCCCTGCAGCTCCTCACAGTGCCCCGTGAGCACCGCTGGCGACCACCGAACGAAGCCAGAGCTTCAAGTTAAAGTGCAGCTGTGCTCGGGTAGCGTTTTCGTGTTAAGGAAACAAGGCTTCCTTAGCCACCTGAAGGCCAGAGATATGCTTGTCTTATATGTGTATTTTATGCTAGGGGAGATCACATTATTAATTCACAGGCTTATCAGAGAACAGATTGATTTCTAACTCATTTTTATAAAGAGTTTTCAGAATTTAGAGTATTTTCCCAGTGCTTTCCTTACTGAATTTCTTTTTCATTATCTTATTCTACTTTTAAAGTATGAATTTGCTATTGAGTACATAAACAATATTGATACATTTCAAAACAAAATCATACTGTGAGACTCCCCAGAACATGCTCTTTTACGAGATTGGAATTGTTTGACATTTATTTTTATTCTCACCATGCAGTGTGCGGCCTGGGGCCTTGCATATCACACTGCGTCCATACCCATTGCAGAACAGAGAACAAATTATTTCCACTTTGCTCGGAGAAGATGGGAAATTTTTGAAGCACGTCCAATTCTGATCTCCTTTCCCCTCTTTTCCTTCCGGAAATGCACAAATGAGTACCTAAATATACATCAAGTAATAAGCAATCTGCGTAGATGCTGAGCTGAAGGACAGAACCAACCCTTCTCTCAGCTTCCCGAACACACAGCAAATAAAACCAGTCCCATGATTCAGTCACTGGTACCAAGCTGCCCTGTTATTCCCCGATATTCAAGATCTTTATTCAAGGTAAAACTGAAATGGAACAAAACCGCTTTGCTTCTCCTGCAGCAGGGTGACACAGATGCCTTCAGATCCCTGTTGAAAGCAGAAGATGCATCCTCACCATCACTTGAATGGACAGCATCTGCTTCTGTCCTCACAGCTAGATACAGTTAATTGCGCAGATTAGGCTTTCCCAAATTGCTTTGGTACACACCGTCCTTTCTCATGATATATAAGTAAGATCTGTATTTAGGTCTTATGAAACTGTAGAGTAAGATACAAAATCACTGTTTGAGGTTTATAGTCTATTGCATTTTTTTACTCTAAGATAATGTGCTGAGATACTACAATACTGGAGACCTTGTAAGAGCGCCAGGTTACAGATTTTTTTACTCTAAATTGAGGCATAAACCCTTATGTGATACCCACTGCCGTATTTTCATTGTTTAGAGTCTACCTTCTCTCTACCTTGATATTTCTGTAGGCGTCTTTAATGAAATGCTGACATACTAAATATTTTTTTTCATTAATACAATGTTATTGTTGATTTCTTTCCACATTCACAGAGTGCATCAGCAGTTTTCCCCAGTTTGCTTTAGGTTCCTTCCCTTAAAAACTATCTCAGGAGCTCAGCGATTCACTAATCCTACAATCTTCTGGGCGTCTCTTTTCACCATAGGGTGCCATCCCAGTGACTTCTATGAGTCTATTCACAAAACAGTAGCTTAAGCAGTGCCCCAAAACCCTGCCTGAAGATAGTCAGCTGTCAAATGTGCACTGTTTTACTGGGAGATATTTTTGAAGATTTTGGATTTAATGTTTTTTTTAATTTGTTTAGGAAGCTTTTGCTTTGGTTAAAAAGAAGAAGAGGCAGGGAAAATAAAACCTGCATTGTTTGTATGAGTTACTAACAAAATTGCCTCTGAATGTAAAGAGCTTCTTAAGATTTACCCTCACCGATTTCTGGGGCAGAGACACCAAATTTCAGAAATTATAGCAAATTGCACAGCCAAAGTCCATCTTAATTCTTAAGTCCATCAAAACTCTTAAGCACATGCTCGCTTGTAAAGCCAAGCCTGTGCATACACGCTTTGCTCATCACAGTCAGCAATTTTGAATTTCATTCGGTTTTTGAGATTAGGTATTGTATTCTGATATCATGCAAAGGGAGAGCATTATGAGCGCTGGAACAGCTGATACGCATTTTAACACCTAACATGTGTTGTACATGCTGTAAGTACCTAACATGCCTAATGTATGTACTGTTGAGAAAGGTCTTCAGCTGATGGTCAAGCCAGATGCAGACATACTGCAGATGGAAAAGTGGAGGCACTATGTGCCTGTGTGACTTGTGCCGTGGTACAGGACATGGAGCGGGGGCTCCCCTGTGTGGTACCAATGGCAGACGTAGAGAAGTGTTGGGCAAAATTGCACCTGGGAATTATAATCTGGGCACACTGCAGAATTTCATCAGAGGTACTCTGTGCGAATGGCTAATTACACGTACAACTTTCTTTGTATTACTGAAGTTACCGGTACTGTCAGCATTTTCCTTTGTACAAGATTCAGCAGGGAGCTGGAGCGTCTTTGGGCATATTTCTGCCCAGCTCAATGCAGAGCTGGGTTGATACTGGTGGTCTTTAGAGATGCTCAATATAACTGATAGTTTTCTGGAACTGGTGAAGCTGCAAGAGAGCCAGAAGAGTCTGGGAAGTCCTGTGGAAAGTGGCACAGGACCAGCTTTTGCAATCCTCAACCTATCGCAGGCACATTATTTCTCTAAATTGCATTAATGTCTGATGTCATTGTCGTATTCAGCACTGTGAAAATTAATTTCAATCTAAAATGTTTTGGTTCTATGGTAACAGCTAGAAACTGTTATGAATATATCTTCTTAAAGGCCCGGTAATGTCAGTGGAAAGACTCACAATGACTTTGGCTTTGCCTGTAAATCTTTGGCTCCATCTTAGAACGCAACCTCCTAAAATGGAGGGAAAAGGCCAGATTTTTCACTCCAAGATTTTGCTTTTACTTTTTTCCTCTGTCCCTGTGTCCATACCTTTTCTGTCATGAGGTGGATGCAGGTTTAAATGCAGAATAGGAGGGTGCACACTGCAGGCTTTTAAGAGCAGGTTAGACATGAGCACTCAAGTCGGGAATGCTTTCAGTTTGTTTAGCCAACTCTACCTTGCAGCAGGGGAATAGACCTGCTGACCTCCAAGGACCTTTTGTGAGCCCCCCAAAGCCTAAATGCTGTGCTTCTCTGTTGCACCTCTCCGTCTGAATTCATATTTATTTCTCCTGAGCACAGCAGTGTATGCAATCAGCCACAGCCCTCCTTCGGGATGGGCTGCATGTTTCATCTCTAGACCATCGCCAAAGAAAACATCATTAAGTGAAGCAGGCGTTTGACACTCTCTTCTGTCTTGAGAGAGAAAATCATTCCCTTGGCCTCGCTGAAGCCGCTGATCTTTGGTGTCGGCTGTCATCCAGTGCATGCAGCCTTCTATCTGCTGACAGGTGACTGCAGACTCAGGGAGGTTTTAAAGCTCTAAGTCCACAGAAAATGATGTAGGAAGAGGTATGTGCTTGTGCCTTACTGCCCTTCTCAGGTGCTAAAACAGGTGTTGGTTTCCCCAAACCCTGCCACAGCTGGAAACATGAGTTCTCATGTATTCTCATTATATGTGGCTGGGTAAGGACTCTAACTTTCAGCAATGCAGCATCACTGTCAAATAGAAAGAAAGAAAGAGGCAGTGACAGCTGCAATTGTCCACATGGCCAAGGGTGTGGCGTTTCTGGTTTGGGACGTTTAATACATTTCATATCTAGGGAAACTGAGGCAAAGAGAGGTGACGTGGCTCATGGAAGGACACCAGGCAGGCTACTGATGGAGCACCTCAGAAATCACGAATCTGTGTGCCTGTGGGGACTGCTCCGAAAACCTGCTTTCCTCTGATCTCTGCCCTTAGACACTTGGGTTGTTACCTCCAGCCCCACGTCCTCCAGATGTTCAGCCCCAGATTTCCTTTCTGTTGCAAGTGGAGTCCACTGAGGCTCTCCCTCTTGCACTGGTATGAGGGACATGGAGCAGTTTGTGGAGATCTGGCATCAGCTTCCAGACTGATGCTCATGGAGTGATGCTCAAGCCTTCGTTTCCCCTTTCCTGCCAGAGCAGGGATACTAAGTGCCTTCCCTCAGTCCCACACCCAGCAGAAAAGTCTTTCCTACACGGTTCATCTCGAGCTGCGCTGGTCTGAATTTCTGGAAACCATGGGCCTGCTTCCTACTAAATGGGTAAGGGACAAAGGGCCAGCCACCCCTCTGACCTCCAGTTCTTTCCCTGGTACTCCCAGGTGATGAGAGTCAAGGGCAGGCAAGGCAGCCGGACATGCAGCTCTTCAAAGAAAACTCACAGCCCTGGCATGTTTGCTCTTCCTTGCTTTGCTTCATGCAATATCCACCCCTGCACTTACTCAACACCTGGGGGCTGTTGACCCACCTCCTCAGCGGGTGCATGCTGCGCTGTGCCCTCTGCTCACCCTGCTCCTGCCCTCCTCTTCCCGCAGCCCATTTCGGTGACAGCAGGCATTTCTGGTAAGGTGTGACCAACCGAGCATTAAGGCACGTTGTTCAGATCCTGCACAGCTCTCGCAGCAATTTTCTTGCCAGTGCCGTGTCGTGGCTCCTTTCAGAGGCAGAGATGGTGGGTGCAGGCTCTGCGGGGGAGAAAGGGAGCGAATGGATGTGGGTGCTGGAGAGCAGGGAGGGATGTAGCGGCAGAACAGGAGGAGGCAGCCGTCTGTCCTCTCGCTGTGTTTCCCTGTGCTGCCAGCCCCTTCATGCCTGCAAACAGCAGACGGTTCAGCCTGGACCGCGGGTTGCTGCTCAGCTCACCTGCTCAGCTACTCTGCAAGCAACAACTTGCTGGCTTCAAAAAGACCGTCCTGATGCCCCCTCCCCCAGTGAACCTGCAGGACTGTGCCCAAATATTCAGTTTACAATATAATGTCTTCCTTACCGTTCAGCTGAAAAATAATTCAATCAGATCCTCATATAGGGAATCAATTGTATTTGGAAATAGCACAAAGGGTTGCCCTTGCTTCTAAGCATCTATGGCTGCACTCAGGTTTGATTGATGATGTGATTACTCTCCATACCAAATGGTTATACAGTCATAAAATACTTGGCCAGCCACCCGTCCCACCCCTCCCACCTTTCCAAAGACTAAGCCAGCACTTTGTTGCAGCACAAAAACCCAAGAGATATGTCATGCATTCAAGTCAGCTCTGAAATGCACAGGAAACAGCCAAAGATTGCTTGATATGCAGGTAGGACAAATCATTATCAAAACAGACAAACAGAGCTATGATGGGAAATTCCTGTAAATTAATTACAGATTATAAGTTATCAGTTGTTATTAAATAAACAGAAACAAGTATATATGTGTACATTTGTGTAAACAAATACATATAAACACGCATATGTACATATCTGTTCCTATATCACAGCTTTCATTTATGTACTTTGTGGCTGTCATCCCACAAACTGTGTTTGAAAGACAAAAAGAAAACAGTAGGAGTGTTTGGATGTTGCGTGTGGCACAGTATTTTGAAAACTGATTTTCGAAGCAGTTCGAAAAGAGCAAAGAAGGAGAAAATAAGAGTTCATTGTGGCTCAGCAGGAGGAGGCATAGAGTGCCAGAGGCTTCGACAGAGCACGTGTGTGCCCCGGCTCTGGTGTCCCCCCACGAGCTCCGGGAAGCTGCTGGGCGGTCAAGGTCTGAATACCTTTAGAAAGCTGGTCTTATTTGCTCTCTCCTGCAATTGCTCACATTTAAAATCTCTAACTTTGTCATCATGCTAGCATGTCGGGAGACATTCTGAAATGGTAAAAAAAAAAAAAATCATAAAGAACTGTAAAAAAAAGCAGTTATTCAAAGGTAGGGTATAGTTGATTACCTTTGCCTCTGAGCTAATCCTGATGTGCAGTGCTCCAGGCCAAAAGAAACGTGCACCCTTTTTGCCTTCCACGCTCCCCACATAGACAGGACAAGGTAAAAGAGTGACTTTCCCAAATATCTTGAAAGAGCGTGGGGAGGTGACATGGGCAGACAACTGAAGGTGTCTATTCATGCCCTCTGGCGAGAGCAGATACCAGTGTCAGAGGAGCTGAGACAGTCTATCGCACCTCTGCTAGGCTAGGAAGACTGTTTGCTGGAGTAGTTGGGCAAAATCTGTCCATCTCAAGTCCTCTGGATGAGAAAGGGGATTTTATGGGTCTTTAATCAAATAGAGAAACACCCTTGCTGTTTCCCTCCAGGGACTTACTACAAAAAGAATGTTAAATATGTGGAGTGTAACAAAGTAATGTTAATCACTTACTTAATGACAGTTATTATGAGGATTAAATAATCATTTTCAGTAAATTTGCTATAGATTCTAATTATTGTTAATCAGCATCATTCTTAATACTGTAGTTCATTGTGAAAGATCTTGCAGGCTTTGTACTTTAGAAAGATGTATTCAGCATTGCTTTGAAAATTACTATGGCTCCACTCACACTAATATTTTAATTTAGTTTCTTTTTGTTTTATGGAAGTGGTGGCTTTACAGGTAAGTGTATGAATGCTTGAATACCATATACAACCTTGTTGATAGTGGGACTCATTAACAGTGGGTCTAATTTCTCTTCAAATCTTGTTCAAACTTTTTTTTATCAGTTCATTATGATAAAAATGTCATGGATTGTGTTTTTTTCCAGGGTAATACTAGAAGTTGCACAGGTAAAACAACTCTACCTCAGTGATAATCCACAGATTAAAATAATTAATTGGCCCTGAACAAACATTGCAGGACCTGGAAGAAATAATTTCAGTCCCTTAGTTGAAGTTTCGTCTCCTAATGACGTGCTAGCATCAGGCACATTGGGGAGGACACCACTTCACTGCATTACAAACTGCAGTGTGATAGCAGCTCAGCTGGACGCTGCGAGATCCTGCCCCAGCGAGAGCAAAGCCTCTGCTGGGCAGCCCAGGCTGCTGGGGGAGTGACGTTCCCTGCTTCAGGTGGAGCAGCCAAGCTCCTCGCGGGCCTCTTCACGTATCAGCGTTGGATATTGAACGTCACCTCTGCTGTGGGGGGATGCTCCCACCGCACCTCACAAGGATAGGGTCCGCTCCCAAGCTTCCCCCCCACGAAACTCCAACATTGCAGCTGTAGATGGAGGCGAGCAGGAGGGGCGAGGTTGTGGGGATGAAAAAGCCCACTGGATGTTTTTGGACCCCACAAAGAAATGCAGCCTCTTGCTCAGCTAGTTCTTTTGGGGTGCCCAAAGACACAAGGAAGGAGCAGGAGAAGCAGAGACCGTCCAAAGCTGGGGGCAGACTCCACAGCAAGTTGATGCTCCCTCCAACCTCAGTTCCATCTGCCGTGGTGGTGGCTGCCCGTCCCAGCCCAGACAGTTTATTCCCGAGGGATGAACGGGATGTGTGGGAAACCTCTCCTGGAAGCACTACTTTCCTTTCCTCCCCATCAGCTACATTTCTCTCTCCCCAGCAACAGGCTGGAAAGCTGTGGCCTTTTCTCTCTCTTTCTTGACTAGAGCGAGGAAGCAGCTAATATGCAGATTTCTTTGAGCACATATTGGATTTTGTCGTTAAGTTTAGCAGTTTGCATTTCCTCATCTCTAACAGCAGAGACTAAAAGCTCCTCAACCTTTTGGGACATTGCACGTGCAGGTGATACCCAGGAGGCTCACACAGAGCACACAGATAGCACCACCCGCAGGGCTAAAGATAGGCAGGACACGAATCCTTACGAAATGTGAAAGCTTATATACTACACAGTTTAGGGCTTATATACAGATCAGATACTTGTAACGCGGCACTTAAAGCATGCCCCTGGGGATACCGCACTGGTGCTGTTTCTGCACGCAGCCATGTACACACAGGGCATGCACAGTGCAATATCCTGCTCCTGGTTACTTCTGCTGCATTTTCATTTGCTGGTCTGCAATGCGTGTGTCTAACAGCTTGGTGTAGGTACCCACACACGAAGCCTGGGGCAGGAGTGCTGTTACAGTTTCCAAGAAAGCGCATTGCTCAATTGCCTCCCTTTCTGCCTGGAAGCAGCACTGAGGCATCTTTCGAGTTCACTCCTCACGGTCTCCAGAGAAGAGGCTGAAATGCAGAGAGAGGAAAAACCCAAATAAAGGAAGAGGGCTGGGAGCTCCACCTCACAAAACGGTTTCTGGTACAGACGAGAGGAGAAGCAGCAAGCGCCGTCTCGCCCCACCGCTCGCACGCACCCCGTGCGTGGGCTGAGGAGGAAATCCCCATCCCAGCGGTCGGGTGAGTATGGATGCTCTCTGTTCCCGTGGCTGCCATCCCTCTTTCCCAGCATGTTTCCATGGCAACCGATTCACCAGGCTTGATCCAGCTGCGCCAGGACCTGCCCGCTCTGCTTTGGTCCTATGGGCGCTAGCTGGAGGCTCTCTGCCCCAGAGACATCCATCGCCTGTGGAGCAGGAGCAGGCGGCGTGGGGCTGGGCTGGGCAGGCAGCCAGGTGTCTTGTCCCTGGGACCGCACGCAGGTAGCTTTGCTCCGGCGGGGGGTTATTTCGGAGAGGCATCCCCACGCAGCGCCAAGCTCCCCTCTCACCAGCCCAGTGTTCCCGGGGCTCCCCTCTTTGGGCTCCCTGCTGCAAACCAGCAGGATGTGAGACTCAGGATGCAAATCGGGAATGGCAGCAAGTCACTCCGGGAGGATGAGAGTGAGGGAAAAAATCTGATGGGAGGAGGGCGGGGGACTAAAATGCTTAATGCATCAGGCTATCCGCAGAGGCAGCGGAGGATAGGGAAAGGGAGGAGCCATGGAAAGAGACAGTACCAAAAACTAAGCGAATGTTTTCTGAGCATCCCTGCATGGGGTGGAGGAAACAGGCAGGTAGCTGAGCAGAAGAGGGATTAATGGCAAGCGAGGGGATGAGCTGTGCATTTGCCAAGCAGGTAGCCAGCCTGCTGTCCCAGCACTGCCCCATCAGCAAGCAGTGGTTGCACAGAGAGAGGGGAGTTGCATTGCCCTGGGTCTCACAGGAGGTCAGTGTGGATCCAGCACAAACCTGGCCCCACAGCACTGCCTACACCTGCAAAACAGGGAGGAAATATGGTTTAAAGGGGAAAACACTAGGCAGGTGACTCGAGTGCCTCTTCTGCTCTTGTCCCCTTTGGTAAGCAAATTGCACAGACTGCCTGTGATTCAGTCTCCATTTCCAGAACAGGAATGACAGCACATCCTTATTTCCCAGGGACACTGTGAGAGGAAAAATGCATCTTGTAATCTGGAAGACTCATCACCCTGCAGTTACAAGGTTTGTTCATATACAAACCGTTTCATATGGATCCTCAGTGCAGCCAAGAAATCTCTTGCCTCCTCAGCCTTTGCAGCTTGTTGGCATACAGGGAAGCATTTATTTTGGGAGCTGAGGGGCCTCCTTTTGCTGCTGGCTGCTGTGACGGTCTCTGGAAATGTAGTGAGGCAGAGTAGCAGAGGGAGGAGAGGAAAAGGCGTCTGTAGCACAGCACGTACAACCAGGCTATGGAAGTCACTGCCACTGGGCGTCACTGTGCCCACGAGTTTAGCAAAACTGAAGACGTAAGCATTTTCTTACATGCACAGTGGCAGTACCCAGGCTTGTGGAGAACCATGGTCTTGTTACCTTCTGTTTTGGAAGTCAAGTCAAGCCCCCAGGGGCTTGCCTATGGCAAATAATCCCATACCTGCCTTCTTACACTCCCCCTGCTTGTCTGGAGGGCTGTGGCCAGCGGCAGGATGATGGAGCACTGTTCTTGAACCTGGCGTCTGCTTCAGGTATCTCTCTGTTGTTCTGTAGCCTTTTTTAAAAATGCTGTCAGGATCAGGGAGGTCTAAGTGACCTCTTGTACATGCTTCATCTTCTTCCCCGTCCCAGGAAGAGGGACAGGGCCCATGTCTTAGTTACTGCCATTGTAATCAGGGAAAAGCTCGGTGCATTTACAACTTGCCATCTTATTTTTGAAGGGCAGATTTTTGCAAGGTGCCAGGATCCTGAAAGCTGCTAGAGTGTTGTCTGAGACTCATTAAACCTGCTTAAATTAATGCAAGAGAAAAGCAATGTAACCATGATCCATAGTGAGGGAGTGCATAGGGTAAAGGCATTGGATAGCAGCAGTGCTGTGGCAAGACAGCTTCTTTCAGTGCTGGGATTAAATATACAGCCAGGCTGCTGTACTTGTGAAAAATGCCACCTTTGCAAGCACTGCCCTTGTCCTTCTTTCCTCTCTTGGTGGATCCACCTGTGGCTCCTGCATTGCCACTTACCAGTGGGAACCAGTCATCTACAACGTAATCCACTCATTTCACCCACACAATTATCTACTGTGAGGGTCCTGCTCAGCTACCACCAACCATCCACCTTTCTATTTGTGGTTCATCACCCTTCCTCCCACGCCTTCTCTTTATCATTAAAACTGCTGAACCTGTTCCAGCACTTCCCCTCCATGCCAAGGGCTAGCCCTGGACCTCACCGGAGGCCAACTTTGCGTGAGAGGAGTAAGTTACCCTGATATCCCCCCCTTTTTTTTCATCACAGGTGTAGCATGCTCCATTTGCACCCAACAACGGCAGTTCTCGCACCAAACACCAAGACCACCACTAAAATATTAACATACCACATGCGTTTCAGTGGCATGAACAGTGTCACAGCTCCCCGCTGCACAGCAGATCTCAGAGGGGGTTTGCACGCTGATGTACGAATTTCTCGTCCCTCAGTAACCAAGAGATTTTCAGTGTCAAGGCCCCACATGCCAGGCAGGCTTGCTGCAGTTTTTGTGAAATGAAGCGAGAGGAAAGCTTGGTCTGAGCACCCAGCTGAGACAGCCGTCAATGCGTTGAGAGAGGGAGAACAGAAATTTTTGCTTCTCGGTTCATTGTCCCAGCTAAACCTCGCTTCTTTTTCGGCCCTCTGCGTACCAATAGACAACACCCTGGAGCAGGGGTGCAGCCCACCAGCATCACTGCCTGGCCCGTTCCCGGGACGTGCGGCTCTGCAGCTAAGGCAGCTGTGCTGTCCTTCCCTGCCGCCCCCGTCACCCAGCAGCTGGAGGTGCGGCCAAGGTGTGGGAGAGGAATGCAGCGGCTTAAAAGTGGCTGGGGAAGAAGAGAAAAAGGCCAATGAAAGACAACAGCCATTTCAGTGACATTATGTTACTTGTTTTCAGGGTCGGTACTTAAGTAATGGTAAGACTGCACACAAAGCTATAAATCTCTCCTTGAACATAAGCATATGGAAAGTATTGTGGGATAAATTAACTTCATAAATTATGGTTTCTATGTTTTCTCTCAGTCCTCCCTTCTCTTGACGATTAATACTTCACTTCTACCTCATTTCATGGGCTTTCTGCTTTGCCATACGGGAGACATGACAGCAATGAATCCCAAAGGACTCAAATTCTTCTGCAAAAGGGCTTTTGGGCTTCCCAGGTATCATCAAGCATAGAAAGAAATCAAAGAGCTGTGCTCAGGCAGAAACAGATGGCGATGTTGTAAACGAAATAGCATTGCTAATGCCTTTTCAGAACTGGGACCTGTGCTTTGCTCCTTGCTCCTGGCCAGGGTGTGTGAGGCAGTGAGCTGGACATGTGTGTGATGCCCCCGGGGGAGACCTCTGCGCTTGACGATGAACCCAGTCGTGGGTTGGAAAGGGTCACCAGACGCACTTCTCTCATTTGAGACGAGGTGCAGCTGTGAAGCACATTGCCTTCAGGCTGCCCGCAAGGTCTCCAGTTCCCATTTTGCTGCTGCACCGTCCACGGTTTTGCTTCTCAAGCTTCCTGTCCCCCTTGTCAGGGTGTTCATCACGCCAGCCCTTGCAGCAGCTTCGAGTCCTCTGAAGGGCACTGTCCTTATCTGCTTTGACAAGGAGTCTTTATTGCGACTTGTGCTACACCAGGGCTTACAGCTACTCAAGATCTCCCATCTAGAGCTGGTCAGAAAGCATATTTCATGTCCCATGAGAAAATGTCAAGATTTAAATGCTTTTACTGTAAAGGAGGCAGAAAAGGGCAAATTTTTATGATGATGTCTCAGGGAGATTTGCCCAGCTTTGATCCTTCTCTCTTTCCTCTTTTCTCTTTTTTTGCTTCTCCATTAAATAAGGTAAATATCACTTTGAATAATACAATAAAATTCTCAGTAAGAAATCACTTCAACTTTGGATACAGGGGGTATACAGGCATATTTGATGTACTTTTGATGGTAAAACACATGCAAGTGGTGAAGAATATATTCCTGTGTTGATGAAGTGCTGTCCTCCTGCAAAAAAAAAAAAAAAAAAAAAGAAAAGAAAAGTTTTTTCAGGCATCTATGCTCAAACCCTTTCTAGCATGCACTTTAGCAATCGAGGTGAGCCCCAGTTTGTGTAGGAGCTGTCTTGCTGTTGAGCTGGGGCAGAATATGAGGGCAATGTTGAGTCTACCTTGGTTTAATGAAATCACTTTATCTTCCTGACCAAGATGAAGGCTCAGCCCTTCTCCTATCAGAGACAGAAGACAGAAATGCTGTTGGAGGGAGAGGGGAGTCGCAGTGTGGGATTTTCCCACTGCAGTCCCACGAGGGGCATATTTCTGTAGCCAGGGTAAGTTACAGACAGAATCTGTCTGAAGACGGGAATAAATTTTTGAGGTTTCCCCCCTCAATAGTTTCATATTTTCCATGCAGAGAGACAGGGTTGGGATATTTCCCTTTGGAGGTCTGTGGGTCTTTGAAGCGGCTTCTTCAGTTTAAAATAGATGTAAGGCAGAATGAAAAAGAGGCGACTTACACTATTTCCTTTAATGTGACAAATAGTATAGATTCCTTTTAATAACTAATTGCAGCATCAATCCCTTTCTTGATCAGTTTGCCACATAAGCGTTTTCTCTGTTAGCTTTCAATACCATGTCATTCTGCACTCTCGTGTATATTTCTGACTGTTTCATGGCCTTGTAAATGAGTCTCTTGCTTGGCATATGGATAATAACGGTGGGCAGAGAGGCTGCTTCAAGAACATGGCTTTTTCTAAATGTTACATATGATTTAGCAGAACTACACCTAGCTCACCTATTGCTCTGACCAGGTGGCATTATTTTCACAGCGGTCACTGAATTATCTGCAGTAGCAGAAATGAGGGTCAGTTATTTTTCTTTCAGTTACCCCTGAATTTAATTTAGTTTATCGATCAGGCTCCAGAGCCTCAAATAGCTGCCCTGCAAGTAAGAAATGTGTCATGCAAAATTATTACTTTTGGCCTCAAATTTTACGCACCCAAGGTCTAAAACCATCTGATTTTTAGCCCAGATACATGTTTCTTTTTTCCTTTTTCAGCTGAAAGATTTGAACATCCTATTTGAATCAAACAAAACGTTTCTACTTTATGTAGAAGACTTTGTCACTTCAGCTGCCACGGGCAGATTCAGCTTTTCACCAGAAATCTTGATAACGTAAAGGTTTTCTCCTATAACTCAAGATGTTAATTTTTAGTTTCCTTCTTTCATTGCATTAAGCTTTAGCTATGTGCTAGATACAAACTCTACAGTTTCCTTGAGATGTGTTTCTTTTAGTCTCTTTTACCCAGGATGCCTGCTATTGGGATTGGCCTTTTAAATTCTATGGCAAACTGTACCTTCAGTCCTTTTTCTTATATAATTATGAGAAAGAGTTGAGGAAGGGGCTGCGTTTGTGTTCTTTCTTCACTTAAGTAGCTATCTGTTGAAAGTGTAAGGGCAAAAGCTAAGCAATGCAGAATAAAGGGTTTTAATCATACTTTTAAACTGTTTACCTTGTATCTGTTGGTGTTGCTCTCTATTTACTTCCAGTGTACAAAGAACATTTGGGTGAAAAGAAGTGTTTGTTGAATATTTAAACTGCGACTTTCTTCAAGTAAGCTGTAAAATCTTATAAAAAACATGTCTGAAATTTCTAGGAATCTTTCAGCAAAACCTTAGACAATTCCTGCTTAACAGGGTTTGAGAAAAAATTAAAATAAGCAAAAACCTTTAAAAAACAATAAAAATATTTTTTTAGGCTTATGGAAAGGAAGATGGACTAATCTTACAAAAAAAGTTGGGAAAAGAATATGCTACAAAGCCTTGGCACCTTCAGTTGACATAAGGGCCTTCAATCTGTTGAAATGAGAATTTTTCTTGGTTGTTTTATAAAGATAACAAGCTTTTTCCACCGCTCTTATGTTGCGTGCACATTTTTGTTGGCACCAGAATTTTCTCGTCTCCTTTAAAAGAGAAGAAAAAAGCAGTACAAATTCATTGTTATGTCACTTTATACCGATGACAAATGGACCTTTAAATGTATGACAGTCAGAAGAATTTGGCAGACTTTTTGAAGACAAAAAGAGAAGGAGGTCAGGGTTAATTTAAACACAAAATTTTAGCTTCTAACCACATCTGATCTTATCTTAAGAGAAATTATTTAATGGATTATTGCATGGAAATGGAAAGAGCTGGAAAAAACTTTAAAGTCATCTGACACATCATTGAATTTCCAGCATATTTTTGAGTGGTGTCTTGAAAAAAAATGAAGCAGCTACAATTTCAGCCCTGAACTTCAGAGGGAAAAAATACTTGTACAGAGCTTTGTTGCTGATGAATGGGAATTACCTAAGAAATAAGTTTACTGTGTACAAATCCCCTGCACATGGTTCTGTGAGAGGGGTATTCTTCAGTAAATACAGCAAAACAAGCTTTGAATTTGCAGTGGGATGTCGATGAGACAGCCAAGGTTGGTTTTGTTGGCTGTGCCAGAACGCCCAGTGAATCTGCATATTGCACACTCTTTCCTCCCTCTTTGGCTACCAGTGACACCAACTTTCATTCTCATATGGTTATCATTCATCCAGCGTTATTCAGAGCCTGGTTGAGTGTTGAAGGCTGGTACATAGTTGTTGTGGAAAGAAGTCTCTAGGTTGTATTGGACTGCCTAACTCTCCTCTGTTGAAGATGGAGGGTCTGTGCTCTTTGCCGGTCTAGCAACAGTAGACAATACCAAAATCTGGTAAAAGTGTGAGGTCTCCTGTTTCCCAGCCTCACACAGAAGGTAGTCAATCACTGACAAGTTATCTTTCAGCTGGCTGTTGTTCCTCAGAAGTAAAATACCCTAGAAGAAGTGCATGGGCTATCTCGTACCTCTGGAGGAGTAGGAGCATTCCATGCGTGGAAAGGCATGCATATGCCCTCTTTGCACCTGTTCTAACGCAAAGAAGGTAACAAAGAGATATGGGGCAGTTTTGCAATGGGTGAACATTTCTGCCCAAACCAGTACCCTCGTTATGCAGGCCAGTTCTGCAGGGAGGTGTGCAAATACAGTGTAACCACGACCCGGAGAGCCACTGGAGGCTCTGTCAATGCTTTTGGTCATTTTGTTTGTTGCTACACAGAAATTAAAACCTGTAAGTTGCTTGTCTTAGTTTGCCGAAAATTTAACCTAGATCCTGCAGCTATTTATGACCAATAAAACCTTAAAAGCACTGTGCATGGAATTAAGCACCTACTCAGCGATGGCAAAGTTGTTACTTAGACCTTTGGCTGCAAATCTGGGTCAAACTATGCAGCTTTTTTGTTCTCCCTGATTTTTCTTCTAGATGTGACATTTCCACTCTGTACAGTCCTAAATATTTTCTAATCTTCTGTTTAAACCTATATGCCTGCTATATGTCAACATGTATCTGATGTCTTCCTAAGCGAGTAGTTTCTTTGGTATCTTTTTCTCTCTAAATAGTTACTTACTGCTAGATCGTGGAACTCCTCTTGGAAGAGGCCACCTCATTAGTGTCGGCTTTGTGTTGTGTCTATGGCATAGACTACCCCTGAGCTTAGCCCCAAAAATCTGCCAGTTTCAGGTATGGTGGCAAACTGGCAAACTCCATCTGTAAGTCTGGGGGGGGTCAGTAAGCTCTCTGCGACTCAGAAGTGCCCTGTGTCACTATAATCCTTTCTTATTCAATGGGGTTTGCTACCCAACTTATGTCTTGATGCAAAATCACAGTCTTTACCACTCCACTATAGCTGTGCTGGCAAAATGTTTTGCGTGTTGACTCTGCCAGTGGAAGGCAGAATTTCAGAGGATCTTTCAGGCTAGTTTCTGCTGAATGGGGAGTGGGAGAAATACTGGCAGTGCAAACTCAAGGAAGTCAAATTCAAGAAAACGCAAGAGAGAAAGAGGCTTTTAGTTGCTCTGTTTAATTATTTTCTGGGCACATTAACAGTCCATTCCCTATTCACTGGGTATTCAACAAAAATAACATTTATTCTTGCACCCCTATGTCCCTTCTTATTCAAATGTCAGTGCTCAGAATAGATACGCCTAACATATCTTTTCATCAGCCTTCCAGTAAAATAAGACCAGTATCATGATTATTGATATTTTGAAAGTGGCAAATGGAGGGAAAAGTCAAAGCAATGCTCTAAGAACTTTTTAGCCTGATAAATAAGGGAGAAGTTGTCCTTAAAGATCTTCTTACATTTACATTATTAGTGATACAAATTACATGAGACAACAAAAGTCAAGAAGTCTTTTGCTTGAATTAGTCACTTGTAGAGTTTTCAACTTTTTCCCAATTGTAATTTGTTGCCTTAGCCTCATTTTCTTGAAGCTTGCTTCGCATTTTGACTGCCTTTCAACTAGAAAGTTGTTTGGAAATTATTTAATTTAATCAATGCCTGACTTGGTCTGGCCTTTCTTATTAGCCCAGGAAATGTGAGTTAGTGAACTGGGCAAATCATGCTCTAAGTGTAATTAGCAAACACAGTGCAGGGCTTGGTTTTGTTTTTGTTAGAAAACATCAAGAACTGTTATCAAATCAAAACAGTGGATTTTTTGCATCCATTTGATACTGTTATAAATCATACAGTATGAGACTGTCATGAGTTAGGGTATATTTATTTTGGATCTCTCCAAGTAAGCAGCAGTCCAAGTAAGAAGTCTGCTTTGAGTAAGTAGTCTTTTAACAAGAATACATACTTATCCGATTGTAATTGTGCAAAGTTTGTCTACACATGTTAGAGTGCACAGAGTATGGTCTTTGATATATAGGGGGAAAAAGAAGGTGAATTTTTTAAATGTTAATTTGCGTGAAGAAAGAGGCTCCCTGATGTAGACTACGTCTACTTTGACATAAGTATATAGATTTTTGCAGTATGTGCCGCTGAGACCCTGCTTTTAATACCTCAGACAATGAAACATTTCTTCCTAAATGTAAGAAGATAGATAAGAAATTCTCAGCAGCCAAGGATTTTGTCTAATGAGGGCCTTACTAATTAGATAGTGTTAATGTTACATTTCCTAGGATCATATTGCAATTTTTTAGGCTTCTGAATTTTTTATCTGGTATTGTAATAACCACATCTGTCATGTTTTTTTCAAGTACCATATCTCAGAATAACATCAAGCACTTTTCAATCAAGACGAATGCTTACGGAAAAATTTAATTGTTACTGACATTATAAACAGTAACTATTTTATTTAAGTTTCAATTTTTTGGTGAAAGCATTTTTGTACCATGAATGCTCTAAAAACCTCACAAACACCAGTTTTATTTTAACAATTAAGAAATATATATAAATTAGGAGGAAAAAATTTTTAAAATATTCCTTTAAGTTTAAAATTTACTTATGTTTTTAAAAATTTCATGGAATTAGATATTTGTATGCTTTACAGTAAGACATTCAACTACCTACCAAACTGGAACAGTGTTTATTTTGGTATTTCATGAGCATAACACACAAATAATTTAAAAAAAAAAACAAAAACACAGCAACATATAAAGCAAAACTCTCATCTTGCAATATAATAATAATAGACGTAATTCAGGTAAGATGTGGATTCGAGGTAATAAAAAATAATTCAAGAAGCCTGCTGTCCTTTCTGAGTATTAAATCTGGAGGAAAAATATTTTCATCTGCCACAATTTGCTTTACCTTCCTTTGCATTTCTTCCTGGAAGTGAGGTGGCCTGTACTCCCACATACTCCTGTAGAACCCTCCCAGCTGTATAGCCAGTGTCTCCATGTACTGCCTGAACTTTGGGATTAAGGAGACCTTGCCTACTTCAAAGGGGTCTGCAAATCACATCTGTTAAGGAGAAAGCATTGCGGTGTCGGGGAGGAGGGTGCATGGGTAACCTGGGTGCCAACCCTTGCCTTCCCTGCCTTTCACTTAATTTACGAAGTTAGTTTGCATGAAATCGCGTTGCATGCACTGGAACTGTTCCATCACACGGAGGCTCTCCAGTGTCTTCCTAAGTAGATATTCCTCCATCTATCTGTATTAAATACACCTCTGACACAACTATTCCTAGACGTGCCAGCATTCCCTACCATTAGGAGTAAATGTCATTCCTGATGGGTAGAGGTGTGAGCGGCGGGCGGTTTCAGTAGGCACTAGCTCTGTGGTTATTGACCGCGAGCAGGGAAGTGACTTCAGCTTTCACTGCAGCCACAGCAGGATGGCCACAAACAGCTTGTGCATCTCCTCTGCGATACGGAGTATTTCAGCTTCCCCTGGCACGAGTGGCAGGCGAGGTCAAAAAGTGCTCGAGGGCAAGGTGGGGCTGGGCTGGGAACGCAGCATCAAACCTTTTTCCAGTTTATTGAATATAGAATCGTAGAATCATAGAATCATTTAGGTTGGAAAAGACCTTTAAGATCATCGAGTCCAACATATACATCACTACATTTTAATTTCAATGTTCTAATTAACCACTACTTTAACCTTGCTAAGACTTTGAGCATATGGGACCTGCATCGACATGGTGGGTGCCAAAAGGAGTTGTTTCTATTAGGTCTGCACTTTACACTTGTCTGCATAGATGTAAACAAATCCACAACTGCAAGGCATAAGAGAGAGCTTGGGATGTAAAATAGGCCGCTAACAGAGAAGGACATCTGCTGAGAGACCATGCCTTTATGAGGTGCATCTCAGTCAAGGTAATCAGACAGAAAATTCAGAACCATCCTGCTCACAAGGTTTGTATGACCCATGCCACTGAGAGGATGTTAAAATGAGCAATGTTTGTGAGCTGATTTAGAGAAAAAAGCATTTAAAAATTACTATTTAAATTAATAGATGTGCTTTAAGGAACTCTATTTAATATATTCAATAACTGTATTGTCAGCCACATAATTTAAGTAAGGATTTGTTATATGATGGTTTATTTGCTGTTTGATAAATGTCATTTAAAGAAAAACCTTTAAAATAGAATTCTTTGCTTGGCAATGTCCCACTAGCTCTTCTACTAGCAACTTTGCAGACCCTAAGCGCTAGAAGATTTAAAAATGCACTTGCAGCAGTATTCCCCACTAGTGACCAGCTTGAAACTGGATTCCACACTTCCTATGAGTAAGACACCAGTTATGCTGAGCCTCAGCTGGACATCTGTATTGCGGGATCAATAACACTTGAACTATCATTTCCCACAGAAGCAAGAATAAAACCTAGGCTGCGCTTAACTAGACGTAATGTGAGCAGTCCCACTGATAGCGCTGGGGATAGCCCACAGTGCAGAGTTAATCGCATAGTTTGCTGGGCTGCTGCCTTTTTGTGTCTCTGTCATGATCCTTGCTCTTCCCACAGTCAGAAATGAGACTTTCCATCTAACCCCTCTATATATCACTCCTACCAGGAGTTCTGTGCCTGTCTAATTTAACGATAATGGCCAATGAACCTGACATTTTATATTGGTAAGAACAGTGAGCAAACCTAACACTGTAATTTTTTTTTCCCAAAGTAATTTTCCAAAGCTCCTTTATTAAAAAAAGGATTAATGACATTGGGTAATCCAATATTGCTCTGGTACACTGTTAATTTCCTTTACCCAGTTATGTCAATTAAATGCAAGCCATTAGTGCAACTGCTCAGTTTGTTCTAATGAGGTATGTATTGATTTATAATGACGCTTTTTTTTTTCAAGATTAAATGTAGCTTGGGAAAAATAGTTAGAAACCCTGACAGGACACACATTTCTATTCCACTTAGGCAACATACTCACTTTTTCCCCTCCCGCTGCTACAAATGTCTACAAATACAAAATGGTTAATTACAGTCGTGATTCAAAGTTGGATCCACACGGGATCTCTGCAGAGATACTCAAAGGTGAGGGTGAAGACCAGGCCTAATTGTACTGCCCAAACACAGGATTGCTCTGGGGCTGTTCTCTGTGCATTTGAAACGACTTGTTGTGAGAAATGCTCTTGCAACCCAGAGGTCTAGTCCACGTGTAGAGCAATGTGCTCCTCTAACTTTATGGTCTGTTACTGCTCCGCGTGCACAAATCATGATGCTGCATTACATAAAAAAATCATAAATATGGGAAAGCAGTTCTGTGTTGGCACAAGCACTTACCTTGAAACCTGGGGGTGGAGGGAAGCCAGGGGAGCCTCGGAGTGCCTGCACACACAGACACTGGTGTTCTGTCTTGTTTCTCAGCGAGCCCATTTTCAAGGCTGGGCCAAGAGCTGTAATTTCCATTTAGCAGGTCACAGTTGCTTTCCACAGTCATTTTCAGGTCTATAGAACAGGCTTGAAGGTTTTATTTGAGCACATGTGGCACGGTTGTGATGTATTTCAGAAATACCTTCCAACAGCCAAAGCCATTAAAAACATTCGCAGCAACCTGTACCAAAACCTAGGTATGTAGCTGGGGAGAGTTTGAAGCTAAATTCATTTCTCAGTTAACTTGGGTCACAGGCTTTATAACTGATTAGGAACAAGGAATGTGGTCTCCTGGACATTAACAAGTAAGAAAAATCACAGTCTTAAAAGAGATTGAGTTAAAATCATCACACACTCGGTGTGTCCCAGGAAATCTGCACCTAAAGAGAGCTAGAGCACGAGACCTCCACCGGGACCACCATCCTTACCTGATGGGTGAAGCCCTAACTCATCCACAGGTTGAGCAGCACAGTCTCCTCTACATCTGTGAGACACTTCCCGAGCAGAGCCCCCCTCCCCGACTCCCACCGGAGCCCTGGCCAAGTCTCTCCAGTGAGCTATTAGCAGCCCGCAAGAGACAGGCGCTTCCCATCAGACCAAACACGCCACAGCTTTGGTGAAGAAAACCAGGCTTGGCTCCTTTGCAAAAATACTCCATCACTCCGCCACAGCGCACTGCGGAGGGGACCGACTACGCCAGAGCCCTGGAGAAATTCCTTTTCTCCAATCAGCAAGGTAATTAATTTTAACTAACAGTCCTGCTCCTACAATTACATAATGCCCAACTACGTTTCAGAGGTGAAATTACTGTCAACAATCGGCTGTTTTTTCTGCCATTTTGCACGAAAAAAAGGAAGAGGAGCCCCAGACTTAAACTTTGGACCCAATTCATCTTTGTTCCTGTCTCTTTGTACAAGGGAGCCTGCAACAAATGGCCTCTGGGATTAACTTTAAATCTTTCTTGAGGATCTGCACACAGAGGAAAGATTTCTCCACACCCTAGGAGCTCTATGACCTCTGAAATTGTAGAGAAAGACAGGAAAAGTGTGATGGGGGTAGTAAGGGTAAGGCAATCCTACATGCCAGTGAATTTCCAGCTCTATGCAATTTCTGGGAAGCAAAGCTGCAGAGACCTGTGGTTCATCTGCTAACGAAGGACTGATTTTTTCCTGGGCTCCACCTTAAGCCTCTAATGGTCAGCTTTACTCTCCAGTATGGACTGCATACTTCAGATGCACCTTTATATCTCCTGCTCGAGGTGTCCGAGCTTTTCCAGGTTCAGGTGCGTTTCAATCACAGGTGTTAAGAACTGGTGATCATTGCTAAGGAGGCATTTTAGAGCCAGGACTTCAATCTGGAGGCAGCTCCATATCAATAGGAAAATTGTACAAACCTCTGCATTTGCAGAAATATGAGTCATGAGAGATGCAGGTGACATCAGTCCTATAGAAAGTTGGATTAAATATGAACATGGGAAAAAGAATTAAAATGGTTTTCTTCAGTTGCAAAGCCACAAAAACCTCTACATCTCTTTTTTTAAAGATTTTTCTTTTCTTTCAAAATGACCATATTTAACAGTTTTCCTGTGGAGAAAAGGTAAAACACTTGCAGTTTTCTCACAAAGCTCATCGCAGGTATTATTTGGCTCTTACTTTGCTCTTACTGAGATAGCACTTTTTTCTGTGATAAAGCATAAATGGAATTAATTTGTAGTCAGCCTCATTTGCATTTGTGCCTGAACAGAGCTTGACAAATGGCTCTGGAATTTAACAAAGGTTTGGTTACCTTTATAGAATTTGAACAAATCAGGGCTTGTTTCATCCCCTCCCCACTGTCAGGAAAAGAGAAAGCAAAACAAGCAAAGCCACCTAAGCCTTTCTTCCCCTCCAGAGTGATATAGAATCCCATAACACTTCAGACACTATAACCACAGTAAACTGCTTGTTTTTTAATAGAAGCCTGCTTTAATGCCTTGTATCAAAAAGTATTGTGTATATGCTCAGAGGTTTTTGAGTCATGCTTTTCAGCTGATGAATAGTTTACTATAGTATACCTAACGGTATGGAGGATTTAATGCCTAATAGACTTATGTAATTGGCATTTGACTTATACAGAATCTCAAGCAGGCCAAAAGAATTATTTTAAACTCTGTTTGAGCTTAATAATTGAGCCAATACTCAACCAGTGCCAGATTTTATATGTGTCTGCCTGAATAGGCCATCCACTCTGATGCTGATACGCATGTATCCAACAAGCCAAATTTCACTCCTAAGAAATCACTAGAAGCAGGTAGCTATTTATAAATTTTGAATGCCAGAAAGAGCTATTATGATCATTTAATCCAAATTTCCATGCAGCATAAGATGTTGAACTGAAATAATTTCTGCATCATGTGTTGATTCATTTTGACCTATATCAAATCCTCTAGAAAGATACATAATTTAATGACTTCACTAAATAGCAATAACAACAAAAAAAGAGACTTGTGTTCCTTTGCAGATGTTGATATTATAGCCAGCTATTCCAGCATTTAAACGCTGAATTCACAGTAGCAGTTTTAACTATTCTTTTCAACATTTTTATACTGTATATTCCTGGATAATGTAAAAGCTTTCTACTTATAATTCAACAGGGAAAAAATTGTATTTTTAGCTCCTTATTTTGGTCCTTTTTTTATTCCCTGCCCCCCCACAAAAAAGGAAGGGAAACTGCAACCTTTAAAAATAATTACTAATTTCAGGTGGGTATGCAGTCTGAATTATGTGATAACGTGGAAAATATTTGAAGTCATAAAATAGGCTCAGCTTCATAATCATTCAAATGTAGACATTTTATATAGCATTCTATTTGATGCAAGGACTGTTTCAACATATACAGACATAAATTGTATGTATCTCAGGAGTGTGGTATTTTAAAGTTAAGTCAGTGCCAGTGAAAGCCATTAAACTGACAGCACTGGAGGCCAATATCCTAAATTTACCTGGAGGTCTGGTGTAGTTTGGACTAAGACTATGACAAGCGCATTGTCAAAGGAATTCGAACCTGAGAAGATCTGAGATGTGATGGGCTACTGCCAGAAACACAAGAAGCTAAAATAATGGCTGTCCTGGTTTCGGCTGGGATAGAGTTAAACCAGGACAGTGTCCAAACTAAATAACTGGAGACCTACTTTCTCTTCCTTCCAGCAGTTTCACCCTCTTTCCCTTCTGGAAGCACCTGACAAATGGTAGCAATTTCTTGGAAGAAGATCACATTGATATCTTTCTCCAGGGCTTCTATGCCTTTCAAGGTAGAAGCAGCTTTTTCAGTGCAGGTCTAGCCTTACCCTCCCTCCCAGAAGCCTTAATAGAATGTGCTGTATTATACATATTTCCTTCATTCTCCCTTAGCTGTGAAAAACAGTAGCCTCCCAGGATATAAATCCTTTCTCCCTACATCAGCATATGTCAGCAATGACAGCAACCATCCAAAGTGTTCAGCCTTTCTTTTTTCTTCCTAAAAGTGTTATTCAATAGGAGAAAATTCCCTGTAGAAATTCCACCTTTTTGTCATCAACACTGATGACTCCAGCCCCTCTAAGGAGGAGCCTGTTCATCCACCTGTATTTAGGTCTCTAAAGCCCAAACACCAGGACACCGTGGGGTTTTTTTTTCTCCTTTCTTTCACAGACTGAGGAACTGGTTCTTCCTATCTTTTCTCTCCATTGCATACAGCATCTGCAGTAGACATGACAGACCACCGGCCCAGGCAGAAGGGATTTAACAATATCCGAGTATCTCCCCTTTGGTGCTTTGTGACAGCGTAATGATGCTTCCTTATCTTTAGAAGGTGCACCCATTCACCCTATAACTAATGAATGCAGGTTTCCCAAATAGTCTGGCTCAGAGGAGATGCGTTATGTCCTCACACTCACCCAAACTGTGGAAGAAGCCTCACCAGAATATCTGGATGTGAAACACATCTTCCCTCAAAACTAGAAGCTGCGAGATGCCCACAGAAAGTTCAAAATCATGGCTTCTGAAAGTTGGTGTGGTTTCAAGGGCAGGCTGGAAGCTGTTCATGGTTCAGGGAAGAGGAAGGTTTACCACAAAGAGAGACACTGCATTTGACCCAGGAACAACCTGAGATGAAAGTAGCTGATGCCTGGGAGGCTGCTGTGGGAAATACCATTTGCTCCTGCCCTTATTTTCACTCTTACTTAAGCCACCATTGAAAGATATCAGAGTAGATGGACCCTCAGTCTGATGTATTCCAGCCACTCCTGCACTCCTGTGTTGTGACCTTTTGTGGAATTGAAAATCAGACTGTGTAAGATGTAGGTAAGATGGGAGATTACACCAAAGAGAATCAGTAGAACTAGGCACATGTACTTTAAAAACTGAACAAATGTAGTGGTCACATTTTCTTTGCTGAACTGTTTCAGCTTCCAATATGAATTCTGGCTTCAATACCCAGGTAGTTTCTCTTTCAACCAGTAAAGTTAACTGTCTCTTGATATTTTCAGCTGTATACTGGTATCCAGATATGTACATGTTTGTAGGTAAGAAGAAAGACACTGTGCAGTCCTGAGACGCACCTTGAGGCCCAGCAGACTGACAAGTGCGGAGCGTGCTGCTTTCCATGAAAGCACAACACAGCTCAATGTCTTTCCCTCTGATGTGTCTTATGCATTTTGCAGGAAAAAATAACTACTGTAATGATAATAATAACAACCAGTTGCATAGAGCAGGAGGAAAAAAATAATAGATTAATATAATAAAATGCACCTGAACTCCAAGCTGGGCAAACACCAATATCTAGAGAAGCAAAGCTTTCATAGGAGGCCATACCCAATGATGGGTATAGAAATACAGAAATACATAAAACAACAGAAGCTAAGGTCCGTATTTTCCCTTTGCTTCCTTCTGAGTTCTCTTGAGTTTCTGCCTGGTTCCTTTTATTGCCTTAACAGAAGAAGGGGGTCTTGACATCTTTTGGACAGCTTGATCCAATCCGTCCTGTAGTCTCACCCATCCAATGGCCCAGAATCAACCTGCCTAACTTCAGCCAGTTCTGTGAGGCTGTGTCTTAATGAAGGACAGATGATCTAGTCTTCCAAGGTGTGTTCCACATTTTGTACTTCTATTGAACATGAAAAAGGGATGCACAAAGAGATCACTGACTCTAGTGATTGAACTCACCATTACACCAATGTCTGCAGACATCTATCTTTGCAGTAATACTTATTTTGCTCTAAAAGGGCCAACTTAGATGTGTCTGATGCGCTATGACAGAAGCTGGTTCTCCTTTTTCCTTTTATTGGGAATATCTTATCTTATAATTTGGTAATCCAGAGCGGTGCTGCTAGGACAGCTGACAAAGTGGTTCCATCTTACAGCACTGTGTTGACAGGCTCCCCTGGGTGGAAAACTGTGAGCACCCTGAAATCCCTTCCCTGCCGTTCATTTGTTCCTCTGCTAACCACCAGCACACCCTTCCCCAGCCCTCCCCACCCGCCTGGGGACAGGCCTCCTGCCCAGCGTGACTAAGGATGGCTCTCATCACCTCTGCTGCGACTTAAAACACTGACGTGACTTATGCTATAGCCTTTCAGTCTGGTCACCACACGAGAGCTTGTGAAAGGGGTTTTTTTCTGAGAGGCATTTATGGCTGTCTCAAACAGAGGCACTGGGGCAGTCTACCAGCACGGTCATCTAAAACAGCTTTACAGCTTCTGTATGTGCTCAAAGTGAATCAAAGTGAAAGAGTCCCTTCCTTTCTACTTCATCCTAGCAGGAAAATAAATACCTGTATACTGAAGGAACTCACTCTGTCCATAGGTTGTTTAGCAGGCAACCGTCCCTCACCCCTCCCCACTTCCCCCCATTTGTCTAAAGGCCATCATCTCTTTGTGGAATTACTGCCACCATCACTAATTGCTAAGCTTCAAGGACAATGTTTTTATAACTGGACATCAGCCAAAACAACAGGCATATCTAAACCTCTGAACTGTGTACCTATTGCCAATTTTACTGCTGCTTAACCTCAAGGAATTCAACTTTGCTTTGAAACAGTTCATTGTTTTGAGTCAGACTTTCTTCTAATTCCCTTTCATCATTTAAGGGAAAGTTCTGCCAACTCCATAGAGCTGGTGAAGGGCATAATTTTAATGGATGAGTATATCTGATTTCCTCACTTACATGTACATTTTCACTCATCATGTCTCAAATTTTATGCTCCACAAAGTCGAGGTTGTCTAAATCTTTGGGTTTAACATGCTATAAGGAATCTTAGCTCCGAATTAAAACCAGTTAAGGGACTAGGCGTTTATGAGAGAAAGGCTGGGATGCTGTGACTGATGAAATCAGTAGGAGTCTTTCTTCCTGACTTTAATGGATGTTAGATTGGGCAACGGGTGGAAGCAAGCATAATTGCTTGAAAAGCCTGTGTCTGTCATCAGGACGAAAAGTACGAGGTGCCTGCTCAGACCGACAAGGAAGCCATGCTCAGATCTGCCAGTTCCCACCCCAGAGACAGCTTCCATTTTGTGAGAGAGCTTTAAATGTCACTGCTTTTAGTGTAAATGGGTGAAGGATGACAAGGAAGAGATTAATATTCCCATGAAAACCCATGAACTGTTTATCCAACTCAGAAAGCAAAGCAAACCACACACACAAATCCTTTCAAGGCTCTTTTACTTCAAGACATGATGTATTGGTGCAATATGAAATTGGAGCAATTTCCCTGACAAATGTTGACAATGATCTCTAAATATCTCTTCCCAAAGTCAGTGGGAGCAGAGACATTCCAGAGCACCACACCATCAGGCCTGTTCTCTCTTCCTCGCGTACATCCAATGTGAGATGAGACCTTTACTTCAATACGTCCCATGAAAGATCTCCTTGGACAAACTGCCATTGACATTAGTATGATCAAACCTTGGGTGAAGCTCCCAGAGGAATAACACTTGGACACAAAAGTTTTCTGGCCCTCAAGGACAGCACGCTCTCAACAGCAAGGAATTCCTACACTAACATATAAGAGTCCTGTGTCCTTGCTCTTCTTCAAGGCCTTGGCTTCAACAGAAGACATCATGCTCAGGCAGCTGTTTGTGCTTACGGACCCGTGACTGTATACAGAGGGATCTGCCCAAGCATGTCTGCGATTTAATTGCTGTGCTTTCTTGGCATGACGGGAAAGCGATATGGGTTTTTCCTGAGCATCTAGGAAAAACACATATTCCATCTGACACTCTCTTGATGTGTGGTAACCACCTCTGTAGTATCTAAATGGCTTCTAAGATTAAAATCTTCCTCAGTTCAGAGCTCCTAGAACAGCACGTTCTCCTTCCTCGTACTTTCTCTCACTGTGTGCTTTATTTCAGGCACCATAGTGGAATAGGTCACAAGCATATAGAACATCAGTTGTGTTTTCTTTTAAAATATGGGAGCAATAACTTATCTTTTGGTGGCAAATGAAGAATCTATCCTTGAAAAACGTTAGACTTCCCCACTCCCAATATTTTTCTGAAATACATTGTAATCTTTTAGGGACAGCAGTTGTACTCTTTTACTGATGTGAAGTAAACAAAAAAGGACCATTTGAATGTTTTACTAGTGATACCTGTTAATTCTCTGAGCCAATAACTGTGCAAGCTGACTGATTATATTTATTGAAATTAATATTAACTATGTAAATCTTAAAATCCTGCTTCTTGTACCTGTTGCTTCTGTGTAGTAAGCACATGCAAATTTGTTATACTCTGCAATTTTTTACGTTAAAAAAATCTAATTCAACAAGAGGAGTGTTTATTATTCCATGGTTATTTCTGAAGTGCAATGAAAAGAGAAACTGGAAGTAGCACTTTTCTCTCATCTGTCTTCATGCGTTTTATAAATGTGCTTGTCACCACTGTCTTGATTCAAATATGATGAAATTGGTAGGGAGGTAGAATGAGTTGGCCATAATCATGTAGTGGCAGGACCCGAATGTGAACACAGGGTGCATGACGTTCCTATGATGCTGCTTCTAGAGGACAGCGATGCAAGAAGAAAATACACAAAGGCAGAAAAAGGTTGAGAGAAAAAAAACTGTGCCCATCACCTTGACCTTTAGAAGAAAGTCTCAGTCCCAGGTAATGCTACAAAGTTCACCAATAGCCCAGACACCAATGAGTCTGGGCTGGGAATATCCACCTTTGGCTAACACCACTATTCCAGTTTACAACAACAACAACAACCACAACAACAAACCCAACATAAAAACTTCATTATTAATGTACCTATGCCAGCAGAAGGCATTTTTTGTCAGCTCACCTTACTTTGTCTGAAAGCTATGCCTCACTAGCAGAAAAATCTCCTGATGCCGGGCCCTGTATTCCTACCGGGGGGCTCATAGTGCAGCTAAGCAGGCTAATCATAGGAGAACAACCCTGCAGCACAGGCAAGGCTTGTACGTGGCTCGTATGAAATGGCACCATGGAGAGTGATGATTAGTGGCAGACTTGGGGGAGGAAGAGGGGGAGGAGGGGATGCAGGGGGAGATGGGAGAAAAAAGCTTTACATGTTTTTTTCTAAAGTAAAGGGGTTGTGGTTCTAATTTAATTAGCTGATACTGGGGTTAATTCAAGTTTTAATTAGCAAAATGTTCCTACTAATTATAATTCACATTACCATGGAAGGCTGTTAATTGGTGTAATTGACAGTGTTATTAATGTCCATGACTGCTATGGAAAATGCTCTCCATGGCTAATGGGAGCATCCTCTCCTCTAAACTGCTAATCCATTATCTTCTGACTCTCCTTCCCACTGCCGTGGCAGCATTGTCCAAGTTCACTCGTCCGCTTCACATCTGCAGACTGGGTCGCCAATGCATCAGCGACGGGAGAACCAAGACACAGCAAAAAAGACTCTGGCTGGCTGAAGCTGAGCAAAGCAGGGGCACGAAGAGGTGGTTAGCAAGCAGTAGCTTTGCCAGTGCAGTCGACGGGTACGCCTAGTCCAACTCTCACAGCAAGGCAAAACACCATACTGTTTTTTCTCCAGCTAAGGCTCAGTCACCGTACAAACTCCTGGAGATTTTTTTCTGCAGCTCTAGTTGGCTGTTGACCCACAATCTGCTTTCAAAATCATCTGTGTAAGGCTGAGTTTAACTCAGTCAGTTGCACTCCCAAGAGTTTGCAATGATTTGGACACTTCAGATATGCTAAGACCTGTAATGCTCGGAGCATGCTTCCCCCTTGCCCTATTTAGTTCAGTCTTTTCATAAAAGTGAAAGAATACAGAAATATAAATAGCATTATCCCCTTAGGGAGTACTTACACATACAAAACGTATTCCTCAAACCAAACATTTAATTGATGATCTATGTAGAAATTAACTAAAATATCCCAGAGGTTCATTTGTATTCACAAAATACAAAATACAAACATACAGAATGATTATTTTCTAAACGCTGGTTTCAAATTTTAACAGAATTACAGCCCTTGCTGTCTTCCTCATGCTAAGAGTGAATACTAAAGGAGGGAGTAAGTGTATCTACAAATCTTTACATTTTTTCTCCTTTTTAATATGGTCCTGATGACTTGGACCAGCCATTTGAACAGAAAAGGAAAGTGGAATTTTTAATCTTTTTCTGGTTTAATTCTTGATCATGAGTATTCTTATTCAGTTCTTGCTACTAACAAACATTTGCATGCTTACTTCTTTGTAAATTTTGTATTTAAAAATCCGAGTAAAGCTCTAAATGCAGATTGCTGCAGTTCTTTATTCCTCTACCTGGCTAATGAGCACCTTTGATTTAAAGACAAAATAAGGGAAAACATAACCAGAAAGCATTCCAGTCTTCTGATTGGGAGAGTAAGCTTTGCTCCAGAAATCTCAGAAGTTGAACTGGATTAAAATCTGCAGCTTGACTGTAAATCTCACAAAAGGAAGAAGAAATCAAATACCAGGCATACTGGTCATGGAAAATAAACCTTAAGATGACCGCTCTGCCAAAACCCCAAACATAGGAGTTGCACTTAGTTTTAATGACAGTAAGGTATTAGTGGGCAAGAAAAATAATAAGCTAAATTGCTTTCTCTTGGGAATACCCATTATTAACTGGAATGCAGTTTCTCATGGAGTTTCCTGTAAAAATACATCTTGTTCTTTAGATGTTTTCCCTTTCCATTATTCCATTGCATTTGCCGTGAATAATTTGGAGTATGTCAGCCTTTCCATTGTAAAAGCTTTCTTCTCCAAAATACATTCCTGGTGCCTAAGTGTGTGCTGCAGCCTAAACCCTGGCCAGCAGATTTGCAAGCTATGGGTGGGGATTTGTGTAGAGAGTGAATTTAAAAAAAAAAAAATTGTGACTGCTTTCTCTGGGTAGTAAAAATAACTGAGAAATTTACAGAACAGATGTACTGCTAGTGTATATCAGCAGAACTCTTCCAGTCATAACCAGGAGGAAGTCTGACCTTGCATGTTCAAGTTTTGTTGACTTATGTTATCAAAACTCCTGTTTTGCAGGTAACTTACTATAGCTTCTACAATTAACCTGACTTGTTCAGTAGAATTAAAAGGTTGGGTAGGTTGTAATTCCATAAAAACTGTGGTTTTAATAGAAAAAATATTAGTCATCAGCCTTAATAATCTTTTAAATTAGAACACCTCTGTTTTCTACGAAATCTTAGAGAAACAATTATTTTTCCTGAAATACAACTGAATTCACCTCAAAGTGCCCATTTCACATTAAAAGTTCAAAACATAGATGTGATGCACCTCAGAAATAATAGCTTGGATTCCTCCTCAGAGAGTTTTCATACTCTTCTTGTAATGGGATGCTAGAGCCTAGTTAGAAAGGCTGAGAGTGTGAACAGAAACAAAAGAAGTAAATAAAATAAACAAAGGACCTTTTCAACAAGAATGAGTCTAAACTCAAAGGGTTTTCAATATCCTTCCTATTAAAATTCCCATTTGTCAGTCAAGACACCTTCTAGACTCCTAAGCTTTTTGGTTTGTTTTTTCTCCTGATAAATAGCTTGAAAGCAAGTTTCATCATTTTATATTGGACATACCGCTGAGATAACCATGCAGTGACAATAAACACAGTCCTCTTTGTGCATACTCCAGCAAGCATCTGGGATTCATCTGGAATCTGTAGTTTGCATCAGGAGGTAACAGTGGTCCCTCCACATGACTCTAGTTTGGTCAGCATTTTGTTTTCATTTAAGTTGTACGTGTCAACATCTGTCATTTCTTTAATCACCAGAAGAAGAATTCAATTACTATTTCATAAATGAACATTGACAAATAATTTTCTTTTGGGCTCAGCAAGAGAAGAGGGGAAGTGAAGGCTGATGCATCTCCTTGCCTGCAGAACAATGCAGCACCGCCTTGTAGGGGTTTGTATAAACCATGTGGAAGGAGTTTATGAACTGTGCTTCAGAGTCAGGGATGGTAATAGCCTCGCCACATGGCAGTGGTGGCTAACAGGAGAGATTAGAGCCTTAGGGTTGAAAAGCTTTCCACATATGCTTTGCAACTGTCCTGGGTTGTGAGCATTACTCTCTGCTTCTGGGTGAGTGGATGGGCTATAAACTAAACAGAAGGCCCATTAAATCATCATACGTGTGTGCTGCAGGGTAGACTAAGGAGTTCAGAAGCCCCAGTATTCACACAGTGGGAATCCGTCCCTCCTTGTGTCGATGCACAAAATCAAGAACATACCTGAATGCAGTACATAATTCTCCAGGAGAATGTTTCCCTACTTCAGTATCTGTCTGTTTCTGTATATGGGAAGCTACTTGGGTTTTAGGCTACCAAGTCTACTGTGAGGGCTTCTTAATTTTTAGCAATACTGCTCTCTTCCAAAGAGAAACAAAGCCTCAATACAATCTCATTTCTGACTTATTCCCTGAAAGCACACAAGTTCAAATGGCTCAAAACCAGGTAAAGGTCTCCAGCTGCAGAGGTATTGTGGAGCTGAAAATAACACCAGGGAGCCTCATGCAAAATCCAGCTCCAGCCCTTTCTTTCCATGGGCTTGGTGCTCTGTGCAGATCTGTGCACTGCCAGGGGTCGGCGGGCAGGTCACTGGGGTCCCATTCCAAAGAGGTCAGCGTCAAAGCGGTTTGTTCAGCGTGGAAGCCCCAACACTCGCAGCAAATCCTTGCTGCAAAACAAGCACACCAAAGCCTTGTGCTTGAGGTGCCATGTTGTTGAATGGAAATACCATGTGGCACTGCTCGTTTTTAAAGCAAGTCTGTTTTTCTGTCCCTCTTCTGGGTTTTCACATGATTAATAGTGCATGTGATTCAGACAGCCATTGTTGAAAAAAAATAAAGTGAACAGTTAATGCTTTCAGTTCCCATGTTTTTACAGAAGTTCAGAATTCAGCAGAATGGTTTCTGAGATACTACGTTTCAAAGAACTCTAGGCTGATAAGTTGTTTTATGTTGAAACCACATCAGTCTCACCACTTCCTTAAATTGTCATTGAAAAAGAAATAGAAGTAACTCTGGGCCTTGCACGCAAAACTCTTTCATTGTAAGGCAGTTGAAAGATGTAACTATATGATAAAATATGCAAGTTCTACCTGTGTATGAGCAGGAACACAGAGTGCTGTGTAGCAATAATGCAGAAATGATGGCAAACGAAAACACCCAAAATGTGTGATTAGGCAACCAAGACATGAAGACTGACATTAATCACTGCAAATCAAGGCTGTTAAGATGCATCAGTGAAGTACCTTTTTGGCACAGCTACACAGTTAATTTAAACCATTTTACTGGATTTTAGACAGCTGCTCTGCCAATCCATTGGCATGAGGTAAGTAGACACCAAAGCAGTTCCTGGGCCAGCCACAAAACACAATCATCTGGGAGGTAGCTTGGGCTGTGAAAGGATATGCACATAGGAAAAGAGCACAGAAAATGAGGTTACTGCACCAGAGGTGGGACGTGCTTTATGGATTTGGTAAGCTGCCCCTTGAATTTCTCAGTTCTTTTTCATTTTTTTTTCTGAAGGATCAGGAAGTAGGGCATAGAAAAAGCGAGACTGCAACTGAAGCCGAAATTGGCTCCTGCTGCTGCTTCAGGCATCACCATCCTTAGCAGAGGCTGCAGGCATCTGCAGGTCAAGAGTTTCCTCCTCTTCTCTGCTATGCAATGCTGGGGCCTGAGACCAGTTATACATACCAGTGCTGATCCTCCCAGGCAGGCTGGACCTAGGGTCAGCGCAGGAGTATGCCGAGTCGTCCCAGCCCATTTTGGTTCTGGAAGTGCCCAGGGGCCTTTGGGGAACAGGACTCTGGTTCCTCATCTCTTTCTTTCATGCTGAAAAGAATTAAAGATTAAAAACTAACAAAAAAAAAAAGGAAGAATAAAATAGAAATAGAATAAAAAAGAATGAAATTGAATAATATTAAATTTAAATAAATTAAAATAAAGTGGGGGTATTGTTCTTTTTGTTCTGAGAGAAAAACAATTCAGAGACAGAATCACTGTGGCCATTCTGCAGTGATACTACACCTCACTTTTGAGTGGTGCTGTACAATGATGCCATTTCTCATAATTTTCACAGCACTTCGTTAACCCAGTTGTCATTCCAGCAACAAAAGTACGCATTTTTGTTATTAGTGAAGCACAAATTCATAAGGGTGGTAAAACTGCAATTCTCTCTGCAATTCTCTGTCAATTCAGAAGTCTTGGGGCATAACTTAGATGCTTCTACTTCTGCTTTGAATCCACTGTATGTTCAACCCTTGGCATACTATGTGGCAGTATAGCAAAAGTTTTTATCATTATCAGTATCAGATGCTCCTTCTGCTAAAATAATTCTAAATGAGAAACTGTGACACTTCGTGGTTCTTTTGTGTTCTAGCATTTGTCATCCACTTTGAAAAAGTGTACATGTAAAGAGATGGGTTATAAATTTAATCTGCAATTTTTTTGAGATTTAAATTATATTCTCATTCCTCACTGGAAGAAAATGAGGAAACAACCTTCTCAGAGATAAGACATGTCCCCACTCCACCCTCCACTCTGTGGTCCCTTCCCAGTGCTGTTGGTGCTTTGGCAGGTAGGTCCCTAAATCATTGCTCCAAAGCTTGAAAGAGCTTACTTCTCCTTCGGACCACAAGGGTTTTGTGGGCAAATGGGGAAGAGGAGGGAGTATTTGTCATTTGGTGTCACAGGAAAAGTTCTTCCAGTCTGAAATTTCTAGTGGGTTGATTAGGACCCTTGGAGATGTCACCTTCTCCCATGCATGGCCAAACCTCCCCTGTAAGGAGCCACGTCAGGACAGGGAGCACAGTGACACAGTGAAATGAAAAAAAAACTTTTTTAGAAAAGGAGGCTATCAAAAAAGGCATTAGGGGGTGCAGTCTGTTCTACCATTGTGGTACTCTCCCCTCCAGGAAAGGACACAATGCTTTGTTTTCATACTTTTTGCAGTTGGTTGTCTGTCTTTAAAATACAGTGGGCAAATCCTGCTTTCATGAGTAGCCATCAGCACAATGAGAACCGATGGCATATGATTTCCATTATTGTAGCATTTAATATTTACCATTGTAGCTTGGAGCTGGGTTCGTCCCAGACCTTTTAAAGAATTTAGATCTTAGAGAATTAAAGGTCATTAGATCTGCAGTCATTGTTAATGAGCTTACAGAATTAAAGGGAGCAAAATGAAAATAAGTAATTGTAAGATGACTTTCATACATGATACCTACAAGCTGGAAAGAAGGAATATTTATAAATAAGCATTTTTTTGGCAGAACAATTAGCATTTTCTTTGCTCTTAATCCCAAAACTGGGGGTTACAATGTTTTGCCACCCCTCCTGACGTCTCCTTTGCAGCCCCAGTGATGTGCTTTTGGAACAGCCCAGTCAGTTTCCAGAGAAGTGAGTGTGAAACTAGAAATACGAATTAAGATTTTACAGTAGGATCCCATAAAGGAGAGCCATGGGCAAGGAATAAACAAACTGTGAAATGTACATTTTCTCAGATAAGGAGCACATCCATTCAGTCTGCTGAGAGTCCAATACAAGCAAACAAATCAATGCTGAAATCCGAGGGCCGGGTCTTAGCCCACATAAAACCACTTTCTAGGGGTACTTCTGCTTCAAGACAGGGCAAGTAGTAAATTAAAACTGCTGCCCGCACCTAACGCTACATAACCAAAACAATGTTTGCATACTTTGGAAAATATAAGTCAAATCCTGAATTTTTAAATTTTTATAGCAGCCATTTCCTGGATAAAAATTAAAGTGGATGTCTTGGGCTGAGCCCTCACCAAGTCAGTGCAAGGAGTGTGTGTTAGCAGGAGTGCGTTAAAATCAAGCGCTTGGCCTGGCAACACATCTTTTCCACAGCTTAAACCAGCTGACTGCACATGGACTGGAGGAGTTTCCCCTGTGTAAAGCTGCGATGGAGAAGCAGAAGATTAGCTGACAGAATTGATTTAAACATATTTATCACAGTTTTGTTTTGGTGTTTTTTTCAAGAGACACAGGGTTATAACTCAGGAGACCTAACTTCCACAACATTCGCACACTAAATTGTACAAGTACTTTTGCCAAAATCAAGACAAAATTTACAGATTTTAAAGTTGTAAGGGTTTTTTTCCTGGAAAATTCAAACTTCGAGAGAGAAACAGAACTCCCAGTCTTTCTGGACAAGAATTGCAAACAGAAAAATCTTAAGAACAATCAAAAGGTTGCAAATTTAAACAAAATTGAATTTTCAAAAGCATACATTCAAAAGGAAAGCTTTAAAAAAAACTCGTGATTTTTCTTGGTTTTTTTTTTTTTTTCAAGTTCGATCAACTTTTTTCAAGTTTTTAGTTCTCAGAGGAAAGTACAAGTAAATCAGCCTTGCCAGGATTAGGATCAAGGCTGCCTTTGATCCATTTGCCTCTGACCAGGAGCGAGGTATTTCATTATGGGGCCTTATCAGTGTTTAGCGTTATTAGCTGCGAGAAGCATTGCTTGTGTCTGCTCTGCAGATCGCCTGGTTTTCAAGCGGATGATGTCATGCGGCGCAGGAACAACCAGCTACTTTCCCTGCAGTAATTTTACCCCACCCCTGTGAGAGGGCCACTTTCTAAGAGATAATCCGTCCTCATCACCAACAATGCCTTTTATTTTATTTGCTTGATGTTCCACTGGGAAGGTTGGTTCAATGCCTACATTTCAGGACTGGGACCAGAGCGGTCGGCTTCCAAAGTGACATCTCAGCTAATCAGGAAATGGAGCCGGCTCAACATCTGGCTTTTATTTGAGAGTAGCTTTGCGTCTGAATGGTGAGCTCAGGGAGTGGAGACAGCAGCAGGACTTTGATCTGCCACCGCTTAATTATGCTTGGATTACCGAGGTCGCCATTAATGTCAGGGGGGATCCAACAACAGCCTTGCACTAAGGGCTTCCTTCTTGAAATCCCTCTGCCTTTACTGAACTTGCTGGTCACCAAACCATGGTAATGACATATTTCAGTGGCTGGTATCAAGGTATCTGAGGTAGCCCCGCTGAGAGCTGAAGATACTGTTAAACGGCTAAAATTGCAAGTGGGAGCTACACCATCTCCCTCCATGAGGTTTCTGCATGCACAGAAGTGTGGAGGATGTTGGAGCTCTTGTCAGTGGGTGTGGGATCCAGCTTATTTCTCACCTTGGTGCAGGTCTTCTTCATCCTGATGAATACCAGTGAATCCTCTCTTAAAATGGGGTGAATGAATGGTGTTTGGGGTCGGTCCTTTAGCTGGAATAAACTGGCTGCTTTCAGCACTACCAAGCAATAATTTCTGTGCTTAATATCTGTTGATCGTGAATCTGGACAGCAAGAATTGCTTCTTTAAGCATCTGTTGGTACACTGTGTTTTTTCTAGCGTGTATGTAATCTAATTATCCATTACTGTTGAATCATATCTAGAGACCCTTGTCTTAGAAAATTTAACTCTGGAGGACTTAGTGGAAAGCAAACTGATAACCCAATTCTTCTTATCGTTATACTAGTTTAGTTATTTTTATTTACTTAAATTGCCTCTAAACATGCATACACAGAAAATCTGGAAGTTATCTGCTAGTCACAAAAGAGATCTTTGGTCAAAATACAAACATGCATATAATATATTTCTTTAATCACTGACCTGAATGCTTCTGATTTAAAAATGAGTGAGAAATGTGTATCTAAGGAGCTAAGTGACAGGCGAGAACGGTTGAGGATGTTGGCAGTACTAATCATAGAATCATAGAATCATTTAGGTTGGAAAAGACCCTTAAGATCATCATCATAAATGGGACGTGACCCAGACCTCTCAGTACCACAGCACAATCCCTGGCCATAGAGGAGCATTTCCTGGACTGTGAGGAGGAGGAGGCAAGGAGGAGGCAAGGGGGAGGCCCTCGGAAGAGTTTTCCTCAGGTGACGGATCCACTGGTCTTTGGACCACAACAAGTCCTAGTTTGATGGTGTCCGAGGTCCTGGTAGCTGAGCAGGCTTCACTGACTTCCAGAGGGGGACAGCAGACCAGCGAGTAGGTAAGCATAAGCAGCACCTTGGTTGCAGGATCTAGCAGGAGTCTTAGCGTGGAAACTTTCTTCTGTGGGCTGAAGCAGTGCTTCCCTTTTCAGGAGTGCTTCTGGGTGCAATGGAGCCAGAGTCATCACTTTCATATCGCTACGCAGTGCCAGCTTTTATCAAAATCAAGCACTGAAAAGCTAGGAAATTAATAGTTAAGGGCATTATAAATCTTCAGGGGTACTTCATATAAGCATTTTGCTTTTATTGAGTGGTTAAGAAGTATAGGTTTCATCACAGCACATGTGGAGCAGTGGAGGGCAAGAAAGAATGGCTCATCAGATTATTAAATTAAAGGAGAGAAAGGCTTTGGCCAAAATAATTTATTCTTATTTAGTTTATTATTTAGATTTATATAGGAGTTTAACAAAGACATCTAACCCAGTGCTCCAGGCATTTTTGCTCCATATTAAGGAGAAAAAGAAATAAACACAGCTGTCCTCCCTGAAACTAAAAGAAAACCGTTATCAGTGCTCTGGTTCAGCAGCAGCTTAAAGTTGAGCACCAACTTAAGTGCTTTAAGGGTCTGTGGCAGAACTGGAGTGCTGATTTTCCAATTTGAGCAATGTTTATCTATCTGTTTTCAAACTATTCTTTGAAAAGGATTTACTGCAGTCACAGTCTTTAAGTATCTTAAAAAAAAGAAAAAGAGTATTTGTCCATCACCATGTCAGGCCTCAGAGAAGGTTTCCATTGTATTTATTACCTTTGGAGTTGTTTTCACCTCATTTCATTGATTTATAATTTTTTTGCCCACTAAGGGGATGATAAGCATCCAGTAGCTTGTTTTAACTTGCAACAAGCGCGTGTTTGTGAGTGCACATCGTCCAGGAAAAGCTTGTTCAGTCACTTGCACCTAATCAAGAAACAGAGCTAAATTTAACAGAACAAAAATGGAGTGGAGGGCAAAGACAGGCTGAGGCTTTATCTGGCAGGGGAACCAAGGAGGTCTTTGGAACGGTTTCAGAAGGTTTCCATTAAGAGAGAATAGCAAGTACAGAAAGATTGTTCATCAACAGCTTTTAAAAGCATCATTGTAAAACGGATGGTCATGATAAATAATGAGGAAAGATTTGTGCAAAGGGAGATTTAAGCAAAAATCTCACACCAAACATTGCTGTGTAGGAACAGAGGCAAAACATTCAAGAATATCTCACTGTTGCAAACTTCCAGCTAACGTGACTTAGAAGGAGCGTAACTGTCTCACAGTGGCTGGGAGCTGCTGCCAGACATTCAGTACTGTATATTTTTCTTCATGTTATTGAGAGTGAAAGGTTAGACAGAGACAGGGTTTATAAAAAGCAGACTTTGCTCCAAATATTTTGTTTAACCTTCATAAAATATCCCCAGCTTCAGTGCAGAATTCCAGGACTGGAGGAAGGAGAAAATATGAGGGATATTTGCCTTTCAGTTAGTACATTTATTCTGCCTTAATTAGAATTCCTTTTTTGCCAAATGACAAAAAAAGTTTTAATTTGGATGTAGCAACACAGCAATAATCCCTGCCTTATCAAGGCAGGCGATCAGTGTAGTATAACCATATTCCAGGCTCTTCAGAGCTGAGGTAATGTTACTATATGTGACTGCCCTGTAGCTCGACATACCCAGAAAAAGTTACTTGGTTCTTTTATCATCTTATAGTCCAAGGCATTTGTCCACAGCGAGGTGCTGTCATCAGCTTTTGCACTTAGGCAAGCAAAGTCACCACAAGTGTTAGTCAAAAACTGGGGGAAATGATGGAGTTATTTTCATTCTACAGTTTTTCAAAAGGAGATTTTGAGTCGCTTACCCAATAAAAAACATGGAGAGGTCCTTGTCTGTTGTTGTTGGGATGCTTCTGGTGCAGAAAATTAGGAGAAGGAAGATGAAAAGCACTATGTTTTGTCTTCCAGTTTTGGCCAGCACATGAAAAATTTGGAGGGAAATAAATGTCAAATTTTAAAAAGGTATGTTTGTGTCTGGGTGTGAGGTTTTCATTCTTGATCAGCTGCAGAAGGAAGCAGCAACAGAAAGAAGAAGCCTCATCAAGTTTCTTCCTTTTTTGCACTGGTTAGGGAAGCTGTTTCACCTTCAACTCTCGCTCTCTGTTCATTCCCACTCTTGCCCTTCACCCATTCCTGGTAGAGAGGATTGCTTTTCTCCGGACTGCTGTTGTCCTCCCCCCATGTGAAAGCAGGCAGTCTGGTCCATCTGTTCTTGCTGCCATGCGGATGCTTAGACCCATAGATGCCTTCTCTAACCAGCCTTTCTCACCTCCAGAGTTCCCCAGTCAGTGGTTGAGGAGGGGCACTGGGAATTGCAACGCTGCTCATGAGCAATGGGACTCGTGTCCCATAGCAGACTGGGTGAGTATAGAAGTCACCAGACTTCAGCAAATGGAGATACCCGCAAACAGCGAATAGTATTGTTTGAGCCATGTAAATTGCTTAATTGTTCTTAGACGGAGCCACCGCTGTGGTCTTGTAAAACGAAAAGCAAGGTTCACAGAGAGATCAGTCTAGTCTCTATTATCTAGTGGTCTATGTCATCTGAACAGTGTCCCACACCTAGGGAACTCATTGGTACTGGAGGCAGTTTTAAACTTATCCAGGATGCTTACCTTCTGCTGTTTAGAGATGGAGATTTTTTTTTCTTTTAGGATGGGTATTTCTGACTTGACACTGAAAATTTTGTAGCAAATAGATGAAATCACAGCAGCACTTCTATGTCTTTGTTTGCTGAGATCCTTGTCTCTCCAGAAATAGCTAATTTACAGTGCCCAGGGAAAGAAAGATTGCTGTTGCATTATTTATTCACGAAAATGGTGTTATGATAATATCTAGAGAATGAAGCAAATACTAAATTAAGTCCACAAATTTTCTCCAAACTCTGTGCTGTATAAATGCACAGTTAGTGAGGATGTAGGAGGACTGCACTATAGATGAAGAGTGCCAGGGAGAGAGGAGAAACAAAGCAGAGATTGCAAAAATTAGTTCTCCAGTCCTAAAAGTTGTCATATAGGAAACCAGGTAGGCCACCATAAGGTTTAGGTTAAAACCTAAAACATTCTGCTGTGCTCCTGCCATTTAAGAATAAACACAGTTGTATTGGTCACTTTGGTTGCTGTCCTCAGTGAAAGACTCACACAGCTTGAAGCCATGTAAGCCTTGTGGTATAGCAAGGGGCCCACCCCAAGCCTGGAGAATGTAGGAGTCCTCCTGTAGACTATGGACAGGTGATGTCCAACACCTCACCCATCTGCACTGCAAAGGATTAGGTGTAGTGGGGCTTGAAAAATGGGTGAGACAACAACCCTTCTTTTATAAACCACTTCATATTTGTAGGTTAATTTGTAAAAAGCAAAATGATACCTTAGCGCTTTTATTCATGAGGACTAACCTCCATCTTCTGGAGCTCATACTGCTCATAATGTAACAGGAACAGTGCAGGGATGGCGAGGCTTCCAGAAACAACCTCGGTGTTCAAGTCCTACCTACAGCCACAGGCAGCCAGCTCACGGGCAGAGAAACTTCCAAGACTTCTTGACTTGGAGATCCCTTTCCAGAACATCCAGCAGTTACTGCAGGAAACCTGCCTCCCACGACACAAGCCTTAAAACACTTGTCAAAGCCCTGCACGACGTCAGGTCCATGGAAAATGACGAGAAAGTACAATTGCACAGTGCTGCAGGCAGATAGGAGGAGCATGTTGCCAATGTCCCTGCAGCAGTAGATGTTTTTTTGAATACGTGGGCTGTCTCCTGTCCTGTTCTGAAGCACAAGGCAGGAAAAACAGACAGTAGTCCTGGCTGAACTGAGGGAGGAGGGGGATGTTTCCCAATCCCAGAGCAGTCTGTCAGCTTAATCCTAAATGCATGAAGAAGACTTGTCAAGAAGTTACCTAATAAATCTTTCTACCCATAAGACTGTGTTAGAATCTTACGCTCCTCCTCCTCTGTGACTGTTCCCTGTGCTGCGGAGGAGGGAAAAAACTCTTCTTATCCAGAAGTCAGGATCTGGGAGGCAGGAGAGGAAAGAGTGATTTGGGAGGCAAGGAGGGAGAAGGAAAAGAGAAGACAGTTCTCTGGCACTTAGTAGCAGAAAGCAGAAGGAGTTGTGCTTTGTTGCAAATCTTCACCTTTCGCCCCTTCCTTTTCACGTTCTCTGCAGCAAGTGGAAGCTGTGCCCTGTTTATTTTTGCTGGTCTGATTTATAAGGAGATGGCATATAGAAGTGGAAATCTTTTTGTTCAAGCCAGAGGGAAGGATTTGCGGGCTTAGATACACTGGAAAAGCCATATATGGTAAAGGCTGAGGGATTTTTCAAGCCATTTTTAATATCTTCTTCGTTCTCATTATCATATATATTATTACTATATATACAGTATCAGACTACACATATATAGTGTCAGACTATATATAGAATTATAGATATTATATATATATTTAGAGTCTTAGATTGGTGTTTATTATTAGTGAGGCTTTTGGAGTGAGGAGGCGCATGGGCTGCGAGGTGTAACCAGAGGACATGCTCCCCTTTGGGTGAGGTGAAGGCAGAAGGTGGGAAGGGTACCAGTACATGATATGAACCCACCACTGCAACACCCACGTGGTAACTCAGACTAAACACACCAGGATGGAAAAGCAGATGAAAGTGACAGAAACAGAGTCTTGAAATTATTTAACTCAGAGAAACATTTTCCATTTTGGGAACAAAGCTTTCTAGATTTGGCTGTAGCCTTTAAAAATACACTATCTCCGAAGATGTTTTTTTCCTTTCTGATTTTTCATAGCAGTAATCATGTGCGTGGGCAGGGGGAAGGAAGGGGTAGCGATAAAAGAAAAATTGCACTCAATTTACCCTCAGTAAGGAATTGGATTATAAAGTAATGAAATGAATGTTACCCCTGAGTGGTTTCCAGGCAAATTTTACAGATTAGCATTATTCCCTGTGAAAATGTTTGGGGTTTGGTGCCTCAGCCTACAATAGTTGGATACTGGGAGATATACTGGCATGTGCTGCTCTTGCAACTTCACAAACCTAGCAATCTTCAAATTTATGAGGAACTGCCTGGTTTTTATTTCATTTTTTTCATCGTGCTTGTGCTTGGCAGTAGAGTTTGGGAGTGCATTCCCAGGGGCATCTCCCAAAGCAGTAAATGAAAGAGTAAAAGGGAGAAAAATAAGATGGGCTCTTCTCATCGTTATAGTCTAGAGTTTTATGTCTTACATGCATTTCAACAGCCTTATTCCACCCTCAGCCTTCACATCACAGCTTAGCTTACCTTCCCCTCACCCACAAAGCCCATAAGACTGAACCTTTTCTTTCCCTTTATAGTATTTCCCTGCATTGCCCGTGCCACTGGTTTCTTCCCCTCTGTGATGCTTCCATTTCTATTTTGGATGTTATTCACTGAATGAATCTGGTAACAGTTAAAATCAGATATCCGTTGTCATAGGACCTACATAGAGAACTGGCCCGCTCCAAGCAGCTTGCAACTGAGTGAGACAAGCAGAGACTGTATGAGGGGAAAAGACATGCTAGTGTGTTCAACTGAGGGTGCACGATTGTTAAGAAAATAGCTCAGGGTCATCCGGAAAACTATAGCAGAGCCAGGGACGGAATTCATGTTTCCTTATTCTTTACTAGAAATCCATGCTTCCTTCTCCATGTTAGCAATTTTCCATAAGCTGTCTTATAAAACAAATGAAATGTGTAATTCAAAAATACTGCAGGAACTAGATGTTTAGGAAATGAGTCTCCATGAGAATGACATATTTTTTTCCTGAAATACAACTAGAAATATTAAATTATACAGTGCTTGTTAAACTTATTCTTTACAGACCTCTTCTAAAAGGTTGAAACCACTTCTTCTGTATCCACTACTCGGTAAGGCATGATTATGTGATTTTATACTTACATCAGAGAACACCGATTTTTGATTTATTTCCAGAACACTTGAGTATCTTTCAAATTGAATAGGATAGTAATAGCCCTTCTTTATAGTCACTCAGTGTTTTTTCCTCTTCAGAAAAAGAAAAAGAAAAATTACTGATTTGATAGTGAGCTATGAGACTATTCATTTCTAAAGGCTGAGAAGTGATTATGCAGCAATTTTGCCTATGAATTTAAGCTTTGTCCTTTCCTGTCATACAGAGGTTTTGAGACTGCAGCCAATGCCTAGTTAATGGTAAAGCCAAGGACTTGCCTTGCTCCATGTTTAAAGAAAACAGTTATAGAATAAATATCCAGGATTTACACTAGACAGCCAATCTCCACTTGACATCATAAAGCAACTTGAGTTTCGTAAGGCTGGCTGCTTTCTTGGCATACTGAGCTGACATTTACAGTTCCCACTTCTGTAGAGAAGCCTGCATTCCCTGCTATATTATCCTCATGTGCCCACATAATCTGGTAAACTTTGCTTTTGTTTAAAAGCTAAAGGTCTTTCCCTGATCTCAAGACATCCTGGCCAAAGAAAGAACTAACCTCATCCCTCTCAACATGTTATGCTAATTCAGATTGATGCTTAGGGAATCGGTCAAATTTAGTGCCAACCTAGTTAGAACAACTTGAGTTCTGGCAGGAGAGTAAATGCATATGTGTTTTTAATTAATCCCCTGCCTAAATCAAGGGAAAGGATATTGCATTTTTCAGCAGAATTGCTCCACACAGTGCTGACTGCATATATTTAACAATTCTTACTCATGTAACTGAGAAAAGCCATTGGAAACCTTCCAAGCCTCATGCAGTTTTTGCCTAACTCTGTTTGAACTCCCCTCTACCTGGTGCAGGGCTGGGGCACCGAGGAGGAGATCAGTACCTGCAGTCCTGGCAGCAAAGGCCTGCTCAATGAGGAACTTTGCATTTATTAACTACCTTCCCCTGGGTATGGTCCCAGTGCAATCCAGCCCTTAACATTAAATATCATAATAATCCCATCCCTTCCTGTCAAAGAGGTCAAGCATGTGCTTAATTTTCAAGTAAGTCCTTGGTAGAAAACTAGGTATGTGTTAAAGTACTACATTGAAATGGTCACCAGACAAGCTCATTATTTAGTGTTGGCAGAATGTATACATTACTCTTTTTGTCGTCTATACTTTGTTGTCTAGCTTTTCAACGGACAGGTTAGTCCTCTTCCTTCTTTTCTTTTTCCTTTTTTCCTTTTCCTTTTCCTTTTCCTTTTTTCCTTTTCCTTTTCCTTTTCTTTTTCCTTTTCCTTTTCCTTTTCCTTTTTTCCTTTTCCTTTTCCTTTTCTTTTTCCTTTTCCTTTCCCTTTCCCTTTCCCTTTCCCTTTTCCTTTCCCTTTCCCTTTCCCTTTCCCTTTCCTTTTCCCTTTCCCTTTCCCTTTCCCTTTCCCTTTCCCTTTCCCTTTCCTTTTCCTTTTCCCTTTCCCTTTCCCTTTCCTTTTCCCTTTCCCTTTCCCTTTCCTTTTCCCTTTCCCTTTCTTTTTCTCTTTCCCTTTCCCTTTCTCTTTTCCTTTCTCTTCTTTCCCTTTTCCTTTTCTTCTTTTCCTCTTTCTTTTTTCTTCTTCCTTCTTCTGTTTCTTTTCTTTCTTTTTTTTTGTCCTACTTATTTTCTTTTGAAGGATTTGGTCAGATTTTGGTTTCTCCAACTTCCTGATCTGTTTAGGAATCAAATGACTCTTTAATCATGAAGCCTTTCAGGCCTTTTGATTTGGCTAACCACAGAGGTCAGTTTTTCATTTATAATTTAAATTATTCCAGATGCTAGCACAAATAAGAATTGCAAAGAGATCAGTTTTGACATGCTCTTTAATACAACATGTGGTTACAATTTATAATCAAAAGTCACCTTTCCCAGGATAGCTTGGATTTTGGAGGTCAGAGCAGGTAAGATATTTATTTCTCAGTTAGAACAGTGAGAAGTGCTAAGGGCTGATTTGCAGCGTCTTAAAGTATGTAAATCTATACGTAGGAAGAGAAAGAAACACAGTCATTAAAAAAGCAGGACTCCTATCAGGAGTGTTTTCCTGAGTTCCCTCACTGTTGCAGAACAGATGTACAGAAGAAGGATTAAAGGAAAGACAACCTTGCCAGACTACATGTAAGGAATGTCTTTGAGAATAGAAAAAGTGCTCCAAGGGACAGAAGAGATGCTTGAAATCCCTTTCTGCTAGGCAAAGGACAGTGATCCAGACTGAACTATTGAAGTTACTAAATCTCCATAGTCTTTGCTTTATCATTTTACTTTTACAAACCACTAAAAAAAATACTCTCTGTACAGGAAACAGTCCTTTCACCTCAGACAGCATTCACTCAGGTAAGTCACAAACCAGTGACTGACCAGACAGACCATCTCCCTGGCATTGCCCCTGTCCTTTGTGCATGCTGGAACTGATACAACCGAAAAATAGTCATTTTTCTTTGCCAGGTTGGCCCTCTGACAGATCAACTCCTTGAACTGGCTTAATGCCCACTTATACAGACCAACGAAGGAGACCGGGAGGGAAAACTTTGCCGTATGTGGAAAGATGGGGCAGCAGCAGCCGTGATTTAAACTTGCTGTGAAAGCAGCCCCTAGGTATGTATGGGTGGTGGTGTTTCAGGGCAGTCCTATAGAGAGAAAACCTTGTGTTCAATATTCCTCAACTTTCCAGCCTTCTAGAGTTTTTCCAAAACCTATGTTTTGTCAGAGCAGGAGACACTGCTTAAGATGTTTTTCACAAGACTTTGACCGCAACTCTTTGTAGCAACTTTTTTCTCATTTAATTTTTTTTTCCGAACATGAAGAGAAATATTCCTTGCAGGAGGTGGAGTTCAGTTATACTGTATAAACGTATGGATTAATAGCTTAGATGCTGATGTGGTTAAGTTAGAGGTAATGCACACCATGTGATTTTTCAGTGTCTTTTTTTGCTGGATTGTTTCAGAAAGCTCTTGAGCAAGGAAGTCTTTACAAGAAGTGGTGAGAGAAACTACAGCAGATAAAAAGAATTTTAAAAAACCCCAACAATAAAAATAAAATTCTTGGTTTTACATCACCAAGATGAATACCAGTAGCTACATCAGGTAAGACAACTCTTCTCCCTCTCCATCCTTCAGTACTATTTCCAAAGCCAAGAGCACACAGAAAAGTATCCCCTTGCCCTCTGCCACAGCCTGCACATATAGAGGCAGAAGCTTATTTGGAGAGTGACATACTTGAGGCCATCCACACTGTGCAACTCCAGAGGTCTACCTTCTTCCAAATCCTGCTTCCAGCAGTCACTTTAAGTGGGTATCTGGGAAACAATATGCACAGGCCAAGTATATATGGCACTTCTCTTCAACACTCTGCCAGTCCCCAAGTATTTCCACCTCAGGATGTTTCATAGAATCATAGAATCATAGAATCATACAGGTTGGAAAAGACCTCTAAGATCATCATGTCCAACCGATCAACCCAACACACCATGCCCACTACACCATGTCCCTAAGGGCCTCATCTACACATCTTTTAAATACCTCCAGGGATGGTGACTCAACCACTTCCCTGGGCAGCCTGTTCCAAGGCCTGACCACTCTTTCAGTAAAGAAATTGCTCCTAATGTCCAATCTAAACCTCCCTTGGCGCAACTTGAGGCCATTTCCTCTCGTCCTATCACTTGTTACTTGGGAGAAGAGACCAACACCCACGTGGCTACAACCTCCTTTCAGGTAGTTGAAGAGCGTGATGAGGTCTCCCCTCAGCCTCCTCTTCTCCAGGCTAAACAACCCCAGTTCCCTCAGCCGCTCCTCATAAGACTTGTGCTCCAGGCCCTTCACCAGCTTCGTTGCCCTCCTCTGGACACGCTCCAGCACCTCCATGTCCTTCTTGTAGTGAGGGGCCCAAAACTGAACACAGGATTCGAGGTGCGGCCTCACCAGTGCCCAGTACAGGGGCACGATCACCTCCCTGCTCCTGCTGGCCACACTATTTCTGATACAGGCCAGGATGCCGTTGGCCTTCTTGGCCACCTGGGCACACTGCTGGCTCATGTTCAGCCGGCTGTCAGTCAGCACGCCCAGGTCCTTTTCCTCTGGGCAGCTTTCCAGCCACTCTTCCCCGTGCCTGTAGCGTTGCCTGGGGTTGTTGTGGCCCAAGTGCAGGACCCGGCACTTGGCCTTGTTGAACCTCATACAGTTGGCCTCGGCCCATCGACCAGCCTGTCCAGGTCCCTCTGCAGAGCCTTCCTACGCAGAGCCTTCCTTTCCTGCGCTTGCATGTGTTTCTGTTAACCCTAGTGGCCCTTAGGCCATAAAAACCTGCACTATGGTGGCATCCTTTGGCAAGGAGTTTCACAGACCTGTTGCCTGAATAATCATCTCCCACTGTCTGTTTTTAACCTGGTTCCCACTCTCTGAATTGGATGCCCCTTTGTTCTAGAACTGGACGACAGTGAACTCGATCGGACCCTCTCTAGTATTCATGATTTTACAGATAGATGTCTACAATATCCCCTAAATTTCTCTCTTTTGCAGGTTGAGGTGTCCCCACCTACTCAGCAGTTCCCTATACAGAAACCGTTTCTTATCTTTGAACATCCTTGACTTACCGTGCCCCAACTCCATTGTATCTGTTCCAGGATTACAGTACCAGAATTACACACGCTATTGAAAGAGTGAGCAAAACTCCGATTTATTCGGTGGCGCTATGATATCCTCCGGTTTGTTCTCTGTTCCTTGCTAGCTTTTGGCTTGCCTTTTTTTGACCACTATTTCACACTGAGCTGACATTTTCTTGGCACTATCTGTCGTAACTCTAAGACGTCTCTCCTAAGAAGTCATCATCCACTCAGAGTCCATTATTTTATGTGGAAAGCTCAGATGATATTTCCCCTTGTGGAACACTTGATGTTTAATTTCCCTATGCTGAACTTCACGTTGGTTTCTCACCCAATCACTCAGATTTTTCTGCAGCTCTTCACACTCGGCACTTCTACTTGCTACCCTCAGTGTCATCATCCCGCACCTCACCCCCTTTGCTGGGTTGTTTATGAATACATTGGCTAGCACAGATCCTGCATGACTTCCAATAGTTCAACCTCTCATTTACTTGCTTTTGCCAGAAGCTTCTCTTACAAAATGGCTGAGCAGTTTCCTTGAAACTTTAATAAAGATTGTGAAACAACTGAACACACATTTATATGTATACATATAGCTTGAAAAGAAAAAGGCATTTTCCATTTTACAATGGTGGCAGCATGCTAGCTTTTAATGAGGTCAAGGCACAAATCCTTGAGTCAGACTTCCCGTTCATGGTGTTCTTCAGCTTGTCCTGTTGTAATGACCTTTCTGTAGTTCAAATAATTATTTTAAAGCTTCTTGCCATGCCATAGTAATGAAAAGAGAAATAAATAGGATTCCCATCTGGCAAAAACCTGTCTGTTCCAGTGGGGTACAGTAACTCCCCTTTCAACACAGTGTGTTTAAACATGCTGACCAGGTACGTTTCTCAGAGTTACATCAGGGAGGGAAAATATCCATGAGTCATCCTGCTCCTGGCTGAGGAGGACCTTCTGCTTCTACTTGTTCTTCTGAGGTTGATGTTGCTCAGTTGCAGGGGGGCAACTTGGGTTGGGTCTTACAGCAGCAACTCTGCAGGAATAGGTAGGGATTTGATAGTGATCCTTCAGAAAAAGAGGCTGTATGGTACCAGAAACCTGAATATTGGCTGGAATGTTTTTTGCATCAGACGACATTTATTAATTTGCACAGAAGCCAGAAGCATGATGAGAGTGCTGTATTGTAGTTTTCCATGACGAACATGTAGCTTGCAGTAGTTTAGATTTCCTTTGTGCTGAGCAGCAGCCAAGCAGCCTGCTATGCAGCATTTTTCAGGTGGGGGCACCCAGAATGTAGATGTGGACTGGAGGGTCCTGATTCCTCATCACTGACACCCATTGACAGTTCTCCTCTGATTTCTAAAGGATTTTAAAACACCGTGAATGCTACTGTGCTGTTCAAATGGAACAAAAAGTGGTCAGCCTTTCCTACCGAGAGTATGAGATATGAAGATCGTTGCGGGTTCATGGCACTTCGATGCACTGATCCTGTGTGTGCTGGCGTTGTTTTGGTCCTGTTTCTATTTCCTTGTTTTTCTGTAAGCTTTCACACACTTTTACCACAGCCTGTGATGTTTGCAATGAGGGCACAAAGCTCAGCTAACAAACCCAGGCTCAGTGAATACAAGTTTGGATCATTTATACCAGAAACGTGCCACAAAAATTATGTAATCTGAGCAGAAAGTACAGTAGGAGTCCTTTGCAAATTACATCATCCCTCTCTGTAAATTTGTATTAGACATAAAGCAAAGACAAAATAATTTCTAGGGCACACCAAGGCTAATACAGGGAGATTAAATACAGTCAGCAAAACAAAACAGCATCTGGACTCAGTGGTTAATGGAACATTTCAGTACGGAGTTATAATGCACATAATGCAGTAATGTTAGCCGATTTTTCACAGACTGATAGTTATACATCATTAAAGCTTTTTATGCCCTGATCAGCAGCTCTGAGTGCTGCTCCTTGCAGACTAGGATGAACCATGAATAAAATTGTTTTTAATGTCTTGACAAAAGGAGTGCATTTTCAGAGGATACAAAGAAAACCTAGAATTGAAAATACTGGTTCTGCCATAGCCTTACTCTAGCCATGCATGACACCACAACACAGCTATTCCTTCTTCCAAAAATAGCTCTCTTGAAAGGGGAGGCATTTCCGTTGGAGTAAGAATCTACCAAGAAGGATTTTAAAACCTAAGCTTTGTTTACTTGGTCCCGTCGTGAGTCACGTCTCACAGCAGAGCCCAAGGCTCTGACTGGACAACCACTGTTCAGAAACGAAGTCAGATATGTGTTGTTGCGTATTTTCATTAATTTACACTGTAGTATCACCTCAAGCACTACTTGTAGACTGGCATGGCAGATGTGGAGATGCTATTCCCAGTTCTGTATAGGTCCTGTGATCAAATGTCGCCAAGATGGACTCACATCATATTTTTTCTTAAGGAGAGAGCATAAGATTGTTTCTGTCCCTTATACATATATTACCCTGTCTGTTCAGTGTCACCTCCATCCACCTAAGATGCCACCCTCCATTTATACAACACTTTATAAACGTTGTATATAAAGTTTACATACAACTTTATGTGTGAGGAGTATTTAAACACACTTTACACATCCTTTCTTCACCCATATTTGGGCCAGCAAGTTAATGCCAACAGTGTACTGCACCGTGCCCCATGTAGTTAGGTGAAGAAATGATGCCAAGAAAATTAAGAAGGGGACTGAGGGACACAACATTGTTTCTCCAAAATGGACTGCAACTGGGAGGTTATCCCATGGGCATTACCATCTGCTGAACTGCAATTTGCAGAGACTACAAAACTTCTAGGTTTTTTACATACCGACAAAGGTTAAAATAAAAAAAAAGTAGCACCTTGTGGCAATATATGAGGCTGCTGATTATTGATCTTACATAAATTGGGAGTAAAAGCTGTAAAATGAAGAAGTTGAGTTTCCCTTTGCTGAAGGTCAATACTGTTAGTCTAAAGCAATGCAGTCAATAATGCTTGTTTGCTGCACGTAAAACAAGACGACCCTAAACAGGTGTGGTGCAGAAGTGTCTTTCTCAGCAAAAGCCCCTTTATGACAATATTGGTACTTTACAGTCAGACAGAGCCAAGTGGGAGATATTATAAAATTAATATTTTTCCCCATACAGCCCAGAAGGTGCTTTTCTTGAACACAGAAACAAGCGTCATCAGGCCTCATAATAGTTACTGTTCTCCTTCAGAATCTCATATAGGCTAGTTTTTTAAATGGTTCTTAAATCTCATAATGAGGAACATTGTACTGTCATGGCGTTCTAAATGTGAATACAGCAGCCTAATTTAATGTGGAGCATAGGAAAGGGGCACAAACGAGGGGAGTTTGCCACCCAGGCAATGGCCTTTTGGGTAGTAGTGTAGCTCCACATCCTCTGTAAGAGCTGCATCACACAGCCAGGCTGCAGGATGAATGCTGCCTTCACCAAACAGACCCTCACAGGCTTGACATACGCCTATCTGTAATGGGATTACTTACCCCCTGTTAGGTAAGCAAAAAGTGAAAGGAAAGCCTTGCTGCTTCAGAGCCTGGATTCATTTGCTTACATACCCTAGACACAGCGTGATATGAAAACTCAGCGCTTTCAAGAAGCTGCACAAATGGAAATGCAAAGGTCCCGAGGCACTTTTTAAAAAGATATATATAGATAACCTGTGATTAAGAATTAGAGGAATATTACCACTAATTGGAGAAGATTAAGAGAAGGCTGGGAAAGATGACCACAGGGATGGAGTCATCCTTTCTTGCAGGGATGGCTGTGCAAACTGAGATTTGTTAGTGTGCAAAAGGATGAATTGGGGGAACCATAGTACAAATCTATGGAGCATGAATGGCTTGAAGAGGCATTTTTGGCTGAAGGATGCTGTGGGTGCTAAAGGGCTACTGAAGTTCAAAGGGCAAGCGTACAAGCCTGGGGCAGCAAAGTCCAAGGAGGGTTATGTCTAGCTCAGGAAGTCTCTGAGTCTCAAATGATTGGAAACTGGAGAACACTTGGAGGAAGCATCATATATGTGATTACCCTTTTAATGCATACCTTCTTCCCTACGGCCAGCTATGGTCCACTAGGCAATGGCCCTTTGGTCTGATCCAGCACAACTGCTCTTGCATCGTATGGCTTCCTTGGGGCTGTAACTTGTAAGCTTGCCCAGATGATCTGACTGTCCTTTCCTCCATCAACAAAATGGTTTCTTATATCAAGAGTGTTGTGGAGAATCAAGGATAGGAGTGGAAAGTAACAGTTACATTGCTTTTAATGTTGCAGCTATTGAACACAATTTAATTCTTTGTTAGGCATTGTGCCTTGGGACTGTTGTTACATGCAAAGCTGCAGAGAGAGGTGAGTCTTATTTTACTAAAAATAGGTCAAGGAAACAGAATTTAACCTTTTAAATAATTGGATTCTATCCAGAATAATTATTTTTGCCACAAACATGAGTTTGAAGTGCAAAGAACGCAGGACATTCTTGCAAATTGAGGAATTTGCAGTTAAAATACACTGTCTTCATTTGACAATGCAAGCATTTATTTCACGGAAGAAGATAAACATATTTGTTGGGAATAAACACTGGTATACTGAACTAAATGGTCTACAGTGGTGACAATGGATTTTATGTGACTAACCTGAGACACCACAGAAGATCCTAATTTCCAAAATACTCTAAGCTTGCCTCAAATTGCTTGTTTCAATTCTGTATGCCCTAAAATACTGTTTCATTTTCCCTCTTATTTTTAATATAGGGTAATAAGCTTCTTTAAGAAGAAGAAGAAGAAGACATAACTTTATTTCCTTTGGGAAAGATCGATGCCAGACTCACTTCTAGGAAAAACGCCAAAAGAACGCGCTCCCTTCCCTGATTCCAAAAGCATGTGTTGTACTAACAATTATTTCAGTGAGACTGATGGGCTAGAGCAATTAAGCACAGAGACATTAGCAGTCTGACCAAAAATCCCTCTATTATGCATTCAATTTAAGATTTCCAGTATTAGTGTACTGATGATGCAGTAAACAGGTGTAAAAATCACAAAAGCATCTTGCTTTTCAGAAGTTAGGAAACACCTGAATTCAGGAAAAACTAATAAATAAGTGTCTCCAATAACTCACACCTTTTTTATCTTTTTTATAAACTTATATTTTTACACATCATGGTATCTAAGTTCTCCTAAGACCTTCCTCAGTAGTTACTAATGGAAGGTCAATCAAGTCAAGATGTCTTGTAGCAAAAAAATATCTTCAGGGTACACCACAGGTAAGCAGCTCTGAAATGCATCAGACAGCATTGTTTTTGTATCAGATGCAGACCAGAACGCAGGAAAGGAGAGTAAGGACTTGGCTAATGTGATCATTGCTTACTTACATTTTCTGAGACATCTAAAGGGACTGCATGTATTTAAGACTTGACTCTCTCAGTAGCTTTAGCCTTAGTTACCCCTAACTGAGGAGCTGCTGTGTTCAACAAGAAATTATGTAATTGAATTTTCTTTTGATGTTTTAATGAAGATGATCTCATGGAAAAGGAGTGTGGATGGGAGGGTAAGACATCCTTTGCAGAGAAGCACGTTTGCTACATCTTGCTTGGAAGCGGAACGTACCCAAATGGGACGTACCCAGATGTTGTAGCAGGGATTGATCACCCTCTGCCATCGCAACTGAGAGAAACTCCTGGAGCTGGAAGAAAAAGGAGGCTCAGTCTTAAAAACTGGAACAGGAATTTTAGGTATCAGATGGCCAGACTGCACTGTTAAATGTCATCGTCCGAAGTGTGTATCTTTCTACAAATGAAGAGGAGGGATGCTTTTCACAGATGTGGCTGAAGACTCCATGCAGCAACACCTCCAATGGGACAAGACAAATTGCTATTCCCTAGCATAACATCAGCTGGCAACAGTGATGGTGTTTCGACCCTCGAACTGCTCACTGAATGGTGATGAATGAATTGAAAGAAGTCTGAACCAGTGAAAGCAGTACAAAATAACACAAAACTCCCCAGGGTACCCTGAAAAATCACTAAGCCTTTCCCAGGATACTTGCCAAGTCATGTGTTTACATCTGCGAAGGAGGTGTACATACAGATAAAGACCACAGTCGTGCTCACCTGAGGATGAGACACCTCGCCTCAGTAGATGCAGCAACCTCACAATTTTTTCCAGGAATGCTAACGTTCTGCCATTAAATAGGATAGGTCATTAATACCGAGGTTTTATTGCATTGATCTAGCAGGGAGGGAGAAATATAATTGCACATTATGTGGCATGAGCTGAAACAAGGAATTAAGAAAAAACTGTAGACTGCTAAAAGTGCCTTCCTTGAGCTGGATTAGTACTGCTAGTGTTTCAGTCACTAGACTAGCCACCAAAATAGCACTAACTTGGTTTTTAGGAACTGAACAGATTTTTGTTTGCTTTTTACTATAGGCATTGAAATTCTTATTATCCCCAATGATCTTTAATCAGTCCTGATTGTCAAATGTTGGGCCAGAGTTTTACTTAGAAAACCAGGAAACTTTTATATTTCCACTTGTTGTTTGAAACATCTGAAACTGTTGGATGCTGTGCCCAGGGAGGAACATGAGACAACTTCTCCAAATATTAACATACCTTAATAATGACTTCTCATGACATTTGAAAAAGAGATTTTACCTTTGTCTTGTCAATGGCTGTAGGAAGGAGTTTGATTCATTGGGTAAAATAAATGCCTGTGACAACAACCTGATGCAATTAAACAGTTTTGCTATGGAATTGGCTTTTCTTGTGAGGGATGTCTTCTAATGAAAGATGTTAGATGAGATGAGATGTTGATTTCAAGCAACAGGGTGCCTGACATAACTGAAGGTTAGGCACTTTCACGGATCCCAGTTTAGGCACATAAAAAGAAAGGGCAAAAGCCTGTCCCTTCATCTTTGGCATTAAATACATATGAATGTGCTGATAGGCAAAACAAAGTATCTTTCACACCACTTCTTTCATTTTAGATTATACAGACACATTTACACAAGTTTCACATGATTTTAAAGTCTGCATCCAAAATATAATTTATACAAATTTACACACAAATTAAATCCATCAGTTAGCAATCTGAAGCAGTTAGGAAAATTGAGGTTTTCTGTTTTATTCTTTGAAGATTGAGGAAAGCTGCCCAGAAGAAAAGGACCTGGGGGTGCTGGTCGACAGCCGGCTGAACATGAGCTGGCAGTGTGCCCAGGTGGCCAAGAAGGCCAACGGCATCCTGGCCTGTATCAGAACTAGTGTGGCCAGCAGGAGCAGGGAGGTGATCGTGCCCCTGTACTGGGCACTGGTGAGGCCGCACCTCGAATCCTGTGTTCAGTTTTGGGCCCCTCACTACAAGAAGGACATGGAGGTGCTGGAGCGTGTCCAGAGGAGGGCAACGAAGCTGGTGAAGGGCCTGGAGCACAAGTCTGATGAGGAGCGGCTGAGGGAACTGGGGTTGTTTAGCCTGGAGAAGAGGAGGCTGAGGGGAGACCTCATCGTGCTCTACAACTACCTGAAAGGAGGTTGTAGCGAGGTGGGGATCGATCTTTTCTCCCAAGTAAGAAGTGATAGGACGAGAGGAAATGGCCTCAAGTTGCGCCAAGGGAGGTTTAGGCTGGACATTAAGAGCAATTTCTTTACTGAAAGAGTGGTCAGGCCTTGGAACAGGCTGCCCAGGGAAGTGGTTGAGTCCCATCCCTGGAAGTATTTAAAAGACGTGTGGATGTGGTGCTTAGGGACATGGTTTAGTGGGCATGGTGGTGTTGGGTTGATGGTTGGACTCAATGATCTTAGAGGTCTTTTCCAACCTTAATGATTCTATGATTCTATGGTTCTATGAAAACTATCGCTTCCTTTCCTTTCCCCTTCTCCTTACATTCCTTCCTCCTGCCCTATCAAACAATATTCAGGGAATGGCAGTGCTGGATAGACACGACTTAGCTTATGCAAATATTGAAGTGATCATGAACATTCAATAAAACACACACTTTAAAGGAATTATGGCTGGGTGGTCTTGCACTAGAAAATGTTGCCAGCAGTGCTCTATTGGTAACAGATATGGTTGCTCTGCAAAATTGCTGTTCTAGCAAAAACCCTTGTGTACTTCAGCCGCTCCTATTTCACACAATGATACGGGTGTAAATTCTTCTACCCGAAACACAGTTTTGCCAGATACAACCATTAGCTGTAGAGTTTTCAGTGGTACAGGTTTGTTGATGCAAATATATTAACAAAACAGTACTGATGTAGGTTTGTTATAGCATAGACCTGACAATGATTTGCGACTTTGATCCTCAGCTGACAACATGTTGCATTCATTAAAACTCACATCAAACTTACTGACAGCTTGTTTGAATGCTGCCCTTGGTAGCCTGCTGAGTCCCTGCTGTTGCTCTTCATTCCCACTCTTACTTAGGTGTTACCTGAGCTGCAGCTGGAAGGTGGGACTGCAGCATAAGGAACAGGCCCACAGTAGCTTTGTGTTAGCTGCCTGGGGTAGCAGCAGAACATCTATGGAAATCGTACCCTGGATACTGAATTGGACAGCTAACCAACACTCCAGCTTGTATTGCAGAGGCCCCGTTACATTATTACCCAAGTTAGATGGATTTAAGCCAGCACAGACATGCTTTTCCTCTCTGCAGAGGAGACACATCCTTAGACTGCATGTTGTTCAAGATTTGTCCAGTGCCCGGCACAATGCAAGTCTTTATCCATGGCCAGGCTGCTACTGGAATCCAAGAAATGGCAGCTTTTTGTTTTTACTAGGTAACGGATGGCATCAGCTATCCATACAAAGGTAGTGGAGTTCAGAGATGATCACTTACTCTTCCTTTTCCTACCCTGCGCTGCCCTCCCCTCCTCTCCATTGCCCTCTCCTCCTCTTCCCTTATTTTTCTCCCCCTTTGCAGCTTCCTGAAACACTAAAGATTAGGGTGCAGTTTGGACTCCTTGATAATGAAATCAATACTTTCGTGCTGTATCTGCAGTCCCTGCTGGATTTTTAGGAATATTGCATCGTTTTCATTGTCTCACAGGGCTCAGTCTTCATTTGAGTCACCAGTGGCACGAGGGAGTAAAGGCTCTCTCGCAGGAACAAAACAGCCTCTGTACAGTGCCTGTAGGAAATTCAATTGGTGTCTGTCTGGCTGCTTCCCTTTCTTCGCGGGGACACTTCTGAGGCACTATAATTGGCTTAGCCAGGGAGATAAGTGACAATTGTGGATGGGAGGAGGAAAACCAGGAGGAGGAAATCTCTCTACTTTTTATCTGTCTATTGAGAGGTCAGTGTCAGCCAAGAAGCACTTAAAAGAGATCTTCTGCTCTTATCTGGTAAGAAGGAGGACACATGGAAAGATCTAGTCATGAGAGAAAAAGCCAGCTACGAGGCTGCACGTGCCTAGGGCTTTCTGTAATGTTTCCAGACAAAGGGCTTACTGGCATACTCAGGGTTAGAGCACTGCTCTGGGAGACGATGGAGGAGAACAAGTTCAAACCTTCGGGTTTCTACCAGCCGCACGCACAAGTTCATAGTCACAAACATTCACCTTTTCTGGGATCTTTGCCCACATTAAGTCAGCTCCACTGACTTCCTTCATCTCAAAATCATGCATGCCTGTTTCCTACAAGTCTTCCAGCATCACAAGCTGGCTTACACGGACTGGGCAAGTTTGACCTGATATGACTTTGCCTGTTTTTCTTAAGTGCCTCTATGTGTGATGGGGGACACTTTGGAGTCTAATTACATGCAGGTTGATTCAAATGGTACCAAGCCATATGAAAATGAGAGAACTGCTAGAGCTCTGAGAGCCTCTGTGTTTCCTGGTTGTGTACAAAAGACACTGCAGCAAATTGTTTCAATTGGCATAATCAGATGAATGAATCATAAAGCAGACAAACAGCAATTCATCCCTCCATGCAGCTTCTGCCTCTAATAGCTTTGTAGTTAGTCAGCTCAGTAATGATATTTTCAATAAAATTTCCCTTGCAGTCAGGTCCCTCTGCTCTTAATCCCACCCTACCCAGAGAGGATAGTGTACTTTCACAGGTTCATTCCATAAAATAAAATGGTATTGTACCTCTACAGAATTTAATCCCAGGTACAAAGATCAGAGTTCTCCTTACCAGATACATGCCCATCAGCAGTCTCTGACCCAGGGTAATCTTGGAAATGAATGTTCGACTCATTTTCATAGACTGGACTATACAAATCCTGTTGAACAAGGCACAGGCTTCAAGCTGTTCATCAGCAGGGCAGAATCCCCACTAACCTGCCTCTCAGCTTTTGTAGAACCTGAGTAGGCTTTACAAAAACTTTTCTGGTCAGAGGCCAAAGTTTCTTTTTGTACCTTTTTGACATCAGAGTTTTCAGTTGGTAGAGGTTACATACATAGGCACATTGTAAAAAATGGTTTTCTCATTGTTGAGTTTCATTACTTGATAGTGTAAATATAAAATACTAAATTCTGCAAACTCTGCTCCTCTTGCCTTTGGAGGTATTTGCAGAGAAAACAGCAGCTTTTGGGAACATCTTCTGTGGCCAAAACTACGCAGCAAAAATTACAAGGTAGTAATTGACAGCATAAGCATTATCTTCGAAGCATGCAAAGGTTAGGTGGTGGTATTTGAACTTCTGGATCATTCTTGAATACACAGTTTTGACACCAGTCAAGGGTGGCATTATCAAAGATCTGTTCTGAGTTAAATGTACAACATTGAATTGTCTAGCTTACCTCCTTGGCACTCTTTATTTGTAAATACTAAGGGATTAAGCAAAGTCAAATCCCAGCATCCATATATTATTTTCTGAAAAAGTTTCTTTGGCTTTCAGCCACCTCTTCCTACAAGCTCTGGAAATCATTAAGGTTCTTCTTTTCTCATTACTACTGTAGATAATGATGCTGAAGATTAAAAAAAATACAGGGTTTGTGGATAAAACATAGAGGAGGACATAAAGAAGTTTCCAGTGTCAGCAGTTTCTATCAGCCTGGAGTTTATTTTACACCACAAAAGGACTGCTTCAGGAGACTGGTGAAAGCTTTGGATGCCCTTAGCTAGACGCAAGCAGTCATGTATGTTACACACCAAATTGAGTCATACTTCAAGTCACTGGCCTGAACCAACCTTAATTACAGGCTTTGACCCATCTGTTATATCTGCCTTGGCTAGTGGAGAATTTGTGTCCATTTCTATACTTTGATTCCTCTGACCTTTAGTTTAGCACTGATTTGATATCCCCAAAGTTGGTTCTGATTTGAGTCAATTTTTTTTTTCTGCATGGTATTTGCTTACACTGCTTTTCTCTATAGTTTTTTTGGGTTTGGTTTTTTTTTCTACTTGCTTGCCTTTACCACCAGTCTTTTAAAATATAGTTCAGTCTGGCTCAGTCTGGCTAACTGATATACCTCCGTCTGGCTTTTTCTGGTCACCAGCTCCTGCTATTCAGTAGTTGAGAGAAGGCATTTCCTAGAGATCATATGTCTTCAGTGAGAATGCTCTTGTGCTGATGGATTTCAAATGTGATTTTCTGCAGTATTCATTTAAGGCTCTGTCTTTATGGGTGTGCCTGCCAGTTCAATTAGTTGTCCATTTTCAGAAAGCCATGCACAAAAGGGTGGCTTTATGGTCAAAACTAATTTGCTGAAAAGTTTGAATACTAACAGACAATGTTTAGTTTTTGTTATGGTTACAGGACAAATGGCACTTTGCAACCCTCTTTAGTCACTGTCAGTTGTCATCTGCTGGTGGCTAACTTTGCTATCAGCTCCTCATTCAACCCCAGTCACTTTTGCTGGCTGCTGATTTCCGTATTATTACCTTCTGGGGACTGATTTACAGATATGCCAGTGTCCCGCTACCCAGTGCTCTACCAAAACTTACATAGGATAAGCTTGTCTTGTGATGAAGATGGTTGGTATGATGTAACGAAGACGCATGGATGCATCTTTTGCATCCATGACAATGTGTGTCTCATTGTAACTGAATAGGTTGCAGTGTATCTGAATTTGTCTTAGGACAGAGAGGTGGACTCCAGACGCGCCCAAAGCACTTCCAGTCCTATCTTTGGCATCCATGAACAAAGTACCAACTGCAAATGATACCTGTGCTTGCAAGCCCTTCTTGCATGGAGATGTATTAGATCAGTTCCCATATGAGGGGGGAACCAGTTGGTACCCAATAGATGCCCAGTCTGTTCTTCCTCAGCTGGAGCAAGGCTACCTCCATGCGGCTTCCTTCTAGGAGGAAGAAAACAAGTCTCAGTTCAATGGTCTTGCTTTTTGAAAGTCACCACACTGGCATTCACACCTTTCTGTTATTATAATTAATGAAGGTGCTCTGAACAACCATATTCACTTTGGAAAATTGACCAAACATGCTTTTGCCTCTGGATGCCCATGTAAGTTTTAGATCAGCACCTGCATAATGTAAACATGCAGCTGGGTGGACACAGAAAAAGCAATTGGAAAGGATTTATTTTAAAACATCAGAAAATAAGAAGGAAAGGGCTGGAACAGTAAACAGGCTTCAGTAAGAGAATGCAAATAGCAGAACCAACAGAGAAAAACATCAGAGAAACTGTCTGTTTGTGGGCATCCACAGGCACAGCTGTTAGACTGGCAGCAGTTTGATCTGACTTATGGGGGAAAGAGATGGCCCGCATCTTTCTGGCACGGCTTTGTAAGTGAGTAAGCACCTCAAAGTATATTGAAGAGCTTCAGCAAAGGCAGATGAGGGGGAAACTACTGAAAACTACTAGAAGCTGCAGCTAGCTGTAACCAACAAGCATGAGAAAAGGAAGCAAAACAGAGTGTTTTCAGGTTTTGCTTTCCAAGGCCTTTTAACTCCAGCAGAAAACCATGGATGGTCCTCAGCCTTCTCAGGGGACGATTTTAAGCCTTCACCCCTGCCGCTGATGCACAGGGGTGCCACAGCCATGCCTGCTTCACAGCCACAGCAAAATGGCTCTGCTCTGAGCTCCCCAGTGGTGCAGCCATTTTATTCACACTTTTTGTTGTGGTCGTCATTTGTGTTACACTCTGAGTCTTTGGTGAGGGCAAGATTAGCTGGAGCAGGGGCAAAGCTTCAGCTATTTTCTCTGTATGTTGCATCTATGCATGCAGTGCTTTTACTGCAGGTCCGCAAAGAGGGTGCAAGGCAGCTGTGCCACAGCCCCTCCTGAACCACGAAGGGAAAAGAGGAGGAGGTGGAAGTCCTCAAGTGAGCTGGAGGGTGGCAAAGCAGGGCTGGAGATTTCATGAGCAAGGTCTGCTCGTTTTGTCATTGGTATCGACTACTGCCACAGCTTAAATAGATCTGGCTTGTCCAGCCATCAGCTCACAGAGGCCTCCAAATAAGTTTTCTGCTGTGGAGAGCATCTTTCCAGAAGAAGACTTGATGTGCAACTTTATGAAATCTTAAAGACAGATTTAATGAATGACACTTAGCTTGTCCCACTGCAGTAATATGAATCCAAGGAGGGGACCTGATCTTAATTTTCTTGCTGAGAGTAGCCTGCAGAGCTTGAAATTCAAAGATACAATATCTGCTTTGTTACTCTATGAGCTTGCTGTAAAATATGCTGTAATCTTTGCCAGGGGTATGTTGTGCATTCCCTGGAGGTTTTTCAGCACTGAGGAACACTTCAGACTGCTTAACAGTTTGTTCAGGCTTTGCCTTATAAGGCCTTTTAACTCCAGCACAAGCGCATGACAACCCCTCCAAGTGTCAGTCTGTTGGGAACAGATCACAGCAACCATTTTCTCTGCTCAGGGAGCCACATTTGTCCTGTCTGCCTTGACCTGCTGCTGCTTTAGCCCCTGTCCTGACATAAAAAAAGCTAGCATAAAAATGTGGCCTTAGGGTAAAGGGTGGGGAGGGCAAAAGCTTAACTCTGCCTGTGTGCATGTCCTTGCTGCAAAGGTTGAATTACTTTGAATGCGCCGAGGTATTTTTGTGTACTGCACTGACTTCGGTTACAGCTGTGATGCCCTGGGAAGATTGGTGGTCTACCACTGATACACATCCTTTAACGGTAAGGCATGGGATCTGCTGCTTTTGGGGAGACATCTCATCTACCAGTGAAGCTGAGGCAGCCGCGAGTTAAAAGTTGCTCTCAGTTCATTCCCACTTCGTGAGGATATGTGGCTGCAATGGTAGCAGCAACTCTATATCAGGGCAGCAGAAACATTTTCACTTTTTCTTTTCTCAGTGAGTATGTGTCTTATTTTAGCAGCTCTGAAACATCAGCAGATTAGGCCAAAGTATTGAAATAGGGAATGCAAACCACTGAAAGCAGAATATGCTCTGCTTTGACTTAAAATATCCTTTCTGAAAGCTGGCTGAGTTATAAGCCATGGGAAACAGCCATTTGTGGAAATCCAGGAGGACTCTCAGCCTCTCCCGCAGTTCCCTGCAGCGTTCCCATCGCAGCTTGGCCGGGCTGCACATCGGCAGAGACCGCACTGGGCTTTGCAAGTGTTTGGAGCTGTGGGGAGAAGGAGTCCTGTGGGGGGGTGACACAGGAGGGCAAACAGCCAGGAACAGACCTCGGACCTCCTGCACCCCAGTCCTGTGTCAGAAGGCTATCCTATCTCCTGCAGGCAAAACCCCACTCCTTCAGCCCTCTCCACACCCAAGAAAGCCTTTACGGTTCAAAAACCTACAAATGGTAGCACTTTGTGCTACGCAGACTCAGCAGTTGAGTAAATCCAGACTGTATGGGGCAAAACATGCAAAAGAGGCCCCACAAGCAGAGGGTTGTGTGACTTCAGTGGGATTGCTACCTGCAGGACATCTGTTCAAGGGCTCCGAATACAAACCATGGCTTGTAACCTGCTCTGGGGGCGAAAGGTACTACGAGACATCGCACTGTGTGTCATCCGCATTGTCATAGCCCGTGTTTGTCATCACACAGTGATTTATCCAGAGCCGAAAGATCACAACTTAACTAAGCATTAAAACTGCAATAACCGCAGTATCCGTGGACCTTAGGTTGCTCAGAGTTAGGCATACAACGGGATGAGTTTTTCAGCAAAAGGAAAAAGAACTGCCTAGCTTGCATTTGAGGTTGGACCTCCTTATACAGATGGGCACATCCATATAAAAATTTAAGCTGCATCTGCTGATCTCCAAAACAAACTAAACCACCTTTTAAAGCCTTTTGAAACAATTTTTATTCAAAGTCCTCTCTGATGCGGGCACTGCTGAAAGGTTTTTTCAGCTTCCTACTTGCAGCAATGCTGCATTCGACTCTCTGGCTTTGTAGATGCTGAAATTGCAGCTCACTCAAGGCAAACAAAAGCCAAACTAATGCTTATTATGGAATCTTTTACATAAACATACAGATTAAAATACTTGCTCTAGTTCCCCTGAAACATCATTTTAATTTGACAATGCACACTAGATCTCCGATGTAAAGGCAACCCCTGTTTTTCCTGCCATTTTTACTTTATTAACTCATTTTTCTCAGTGCATTCTTTGTTTCTCTTCAAAGTATCAAGAATGTTCCTTTTGTTTTGCATCTATCTTCCTCTCCGCCTCACTCCAGAAGATTATGAGCTACACTTTGTTTCTGCAATACTGGGTTTTCTGTGGCGTTTGGGAAAACTGTGCTCATCGATTGCAGGAATGATTCCCATTATAAAATTTCACAGCTGGTACACTTTCATCATGGGATGAAATAGGCAGCCTAGAGTATTAAATCAAAACTCTGATAGTTGGATAACAGGTGCAGTGAAACCAAGAAAAAAAAAGGCTATTAAAAAGAAGCATTTTTTGGAGCTAATTTGTGGAACTCCTTGCCACAATATAGCACTGACAGTCAGAACTAACTATAAATCAGTAGAGGGCTGGAAACTTAGGTTGATAACAAGTGCAACATGGTTCAATAGCAGAATATTTTGAAAGGGAAATCAAATCCAGAGTTGTTCTCCAAGCTCTGATTGTGATCTTCCAGGCAAAGCAGTATTATTTTGAAGGGACTAATAAGCAGGATTTCAAATCACTTTTTAAATAAAAATACATTACATCATTTGCAAGTTTATATTCCCACATTTGCTCTGTACAAAAGTAAAAACCAGTGTAAACTGCTTTTCTCAGAATGTATCTTACCTTTAGGAAAAAGAGCAAACTTTTTGAGAAATTCATCACATAAAATGGGAGTGTTTTTTAATCTTTCTATCTCATTAAAATTAATGCATACCTTGTGTGTAAGCTAGGTTTGATAAACCATCATTATTTTGCCACTAATGATACTTCTTCTTAAACACTAAATATTAGCTTAATTTTTTGTAGGGTCAGCTATTGCAATGACAGATGTAATTTAACTAATCGTCATCCTTCCTCAGCAGCCACATAGCAAGCATTCCCAGCACTGAGGAGTTCACATTAAAAGAACAAGATGACACCAGGCAAAGAAACACCTTCATGAAAGGAGAAGTGATTTGCAAGTTGTCAGGGCTTGATTAGCAACCACATCTACAGAATGTCTGCTTATTGATCTGCTCTACTAAATAAAATCGTCTAATGTTGTTTAGGTTAGGGTTTGTTTTGTAAGTAGCGTTACCGATTTGGAGACATATAAATTTGTTATTCAAGTAGAATACTTGGGGCTTGAAATCGACACTTACACAACCCATGTGAAATAAGCTGCAAATGTTATTACACTTTTACATCTTTCTATGTGTGTAGTCAGGGGGAAAAAAAATAGTGAAGCTCCTAGATAGATCTCAAACGTGAGAACTAAAAATGCAAGTTTAAAAGTCCCTTCTTTCATATGGTCGCTGTTTTCTGAAAAGTGCCATCATCCTTAAATGGGACTTTCACACAAACATGGAGATATGTGCATTTAGTACAGCTGAATTGGGGATTAACAATTAGTAATTTGGCAACTAGGAGATCTGTTGAAGATGTTGTTTAAAACAGACACGTCCAGGGCTCTTGTCACCTTATTGCCATCACACCAGATACAATATTGGCATCTGCTGTAGACATATGTACGTAGGTTTACGCAGGCTATAAGTATCCTGAAACAGCTATAAAACCACACTGTGTGATTGCCTGGGCACTAGAATCAACAAACACTTTGTCTTCTGCCAAATCTCAACTGGAAGTATTTTATCAGTCTTTAAAAAGTATATTTTTCCACAATAGGAACAGTCTAACATGTGGAGAAAATTAAGTTGCCTAAATAGATCTGATGCAGACAGATAGTACAGCACTCTCCATGCCTTTGGTGAGTCCCCAAACTGCAAATGTTGTATTGCCTGTAACATCAGAAGATCGAAATAAATCAGTCATCTAAAGAAATCAAGGGAAAACATAGAAAGAGGGAGACCATTTTTCTTTTTTAAAAGAAAAGAGTAGATGATCACATTGGGTAACATCATGAAGAAGAGATGTATTTTTTCATTAGATGTATCTCTTCCTCTCTTTATAATTTTATAAGCAGAGCAATGCTCCTCTACTAGCCTTAAGAAAGAGTCTCAAACTGTTATGCTGTGAAGAGTGGGCAGTGGCAGAAGCAGGCCTCAACTGATGAATTTACTTCACCTTCACTAAATTGAACCTCCTCTCAAACCTCCTAGGAGAAATCTGCAAGGCTCTAGTTCTGCACTAGAATTATTCAAGAAAAAACGCCTTATTTTGTTAAATTAACCCCCTGACATGTCTTCTTCTTCTCCACTTGTGCAGAGGGCCCTGCTACATGGTTACTATTATTTTAATTTATGATGAACTAGTACCTAGAGCATATAACTACAGTAGGTTCTGTCGTGCTACCTGCCTGTTGTAAACTGGTCCCAGCTCGCTCACAGGGAGCCTCTTTCTTTTCATTCCTGGCACACCTAGCAGTAACTATCCTAGCTACATCCCTTCGGACCCCTCTAAAGAGGTCTGAATTTACCATGAGGATACCTGCAGCCTTGTTCCACATTTTTTTTATTCTCCAGTACAAGAGACATCAACCAGAGCAAGCTGGAGAAAGATAAAAAGCCTGCTTAAGTACTAAATTAAGACATAACTAGAAGTTTTCAGGGTCAAAGCATTCAGCCTGTTCCCAAATATCTTTATTTAAAAGGTTGGGTGACTGCTTAGTGTTGAAACAATTATGTATTGTACTCTCTTCCAGGTTCCAAAACTGGAATATATGCAGAAGCTTAAAATGTAGACATGTTGACAGGGATTTTCAAAGCAGTCTAGAGGATTAAGAATCATTTTCCACTAAAATTAGTGGAAGACAATGTCAATCATTTAGACTGCTTTGTAAATCAGCATTAAATTTCATCCTAGGAACTGCTGATTACTAGGTTTAATGAATACTGTCTCTTCTGAATGCTACTTACCAGACAAGGCATTTGTACATTAGAGGTGCAAGATATAAAGATGATTTCCTAATTAGCTGCATGCCAGAGATACCCGTTTGATGCTAATCTCATCTTGAGTGAGGCTTGTATGTAGTATGCAATATAATGTAAAATATTTCTCCAATTTGTACTTTATAACATTAAAGTATAAAATAATACCATTAGAGTGACATGAACAGGAAATCAGTGGAACTTGCATTTTCCTCAGGAAGCCTGATTATGATTTTTCTCAGCATCTACTGCTGCTGTCCGTAGCACTAACCTTTAAAAAGCATTAAAGAGAATACTACATACTTGCAGTGGTCCTGAGCAAGGAACCACTGGGGATACCTTTCCCATGAAAGGGGCATCACAGCGTGCTTGTGTGCCTTTGAGTTGAGCACTGGAAGTGGGGCCGTGCAGAAGAAACGACAGCCTTAACAATCCTCGGAAGAAATCACTTGCACATATGCAATTCAGTGGCTTTGCATAATACATACCGCGTGTTGTGCTGGTTCAAGGCAAACTCTTGGCACCTTGTGGCTGCCTCAGGCTGTGAAAAGCTTAATGAATTCCCTAGCTAACAACGAAAGTTGGATGTACCAATTTGGGCGTAGTGTAGACTGATCCAAAATTCATATTAAACTTTCAGCATGGATCCAGAAAGTAGCCAGTTATTTTTTTGTCTCTGCTTCTCCTGTGTGACTCTGCCACAATCTGAAGCAGAAGCCAAAAGGCCAGGAGATTATTTTTGTGTGAAAGGTTTCCAGTTTTTTTCACATTAAAGGATCAAAGATGGGATACTGCCTAAAAATCTGTCATTAGGGGGTCCTTTTTTTAGGACTGGCACCACTAGCTAGCAGGCTGAAAGGCTACATGACAGGTCTCCGGAGAATTTCAGAAAGATGGGCTGTGATAAGTAGACCTGACTTTCATCTGACACGCTCCTCTTTCAAAGTAGTCACACCCTTATTTGAATGGGTGGATTTAACTCCTCTTCATCGAAGAGATAAAATCAAAATTGCAGCTCTTTCATTGCTATAATGTGCTGGAGTTGAGGTGGACTGATCTGAAATGCCCATCGTTAAATTACGACCTTGATGCAGACAAGCTGAAGACCCCTCTCTGGGCAGCCCCTCTGCAGAGGAGGAAGGCATGCTCTTGTAAATTTCCTGGTTATTTAACCTTAGCTGAAAGCTTGTCATTAACAAAAGCTGCCCTTGTAGACTGGAGTGGACTCCTTACCTTTTTGGCATTGCCAGTCCAATGCCAATCCCCTAGTCCTTCTTTGAGGAGCCTGTTAGGGTAGGAGACCAAACTGAGAATGGACTAGAGGGTCTGGAGCCAAAAGGGTGTTTAAAAAGGAGGTATTAAGTTATCTTTTTGTCATATATGGGGGAACGGAAGCAAAGGTCACACAGTGATCAGAGCAGCAATAAAACCCAAATATTCAGATTCTGGCCCCAGTTACCTTCTGGGACAGTAGTTTATTTTCACCTATTCTATAGCTTTTGCCAGTTGGGCTACAGGTAACTTCCTTCTTTTCTTTACTATCTCACTTCTGAAGCAAAATCCAGTGTACTAACACAAACCTCAGTAAGTAAATATTTTGTGGTTTTTAAGCTACATTTCAGCTATGTACTATATGTGGAGGATGATCAGCAGGCACAAGAACAGAAATAAATGTTGCTAAAAGTAGCTTTCGTGCTGCAATCTGGGTTGTTTGAACAGAAAGGAGAGGGACATGCCAGAATCTACAGGAACCAAGCTCTAGTTTTTAAATCCAAAGTAAAAAGATGTACATTTTTTTCTTTTTCTCTTGGCAGATTTGAATAGCCAAGCCAGCTTTAAGGGGAAAAAGGGGCAAGAGTCTCTTCCCTATCAGCATTTAAATTGTCAGGATCCATGCAACTCAATGCCACAAAATGTTCCTAATGGGGTGGATAACACAAGTCCTGGTGTACACATGAATCTCAGCTCATTAACAGCTACACAGGGATGTGCAGCTAAGGGGTGGTGACCTATTTCAGTGGCATCATCACGCTGATAGAATAGAAATTCAACAAAAATTCCCTTTTTGGTGAAAAGTTGTCCTATTCACAGATATATCTCTGCCCTGCACTGTAGTGCTGGGAGTATTACTTGCTCTTGTCACCCCTCTCTGCCCCAGCTGGATGTAAAGTGTCAAGGGAGGCACTGACGATAGAAAGTGGAAGGTAAGGACTAACCAGGATTTTCTTTTTGTGTAATTTTAGAGAGAGTAAAGGAAATTGGGAAAGGTTGCCTTACATTCTCCCTCTGCTCCCCAGGAGCTAGGGTAGGCTCCTGCAGCAAGGCATTAGCTGGGTAAGCGAGCTGCGGTGCTAGCAGCCAGCACTGAAATCCCAAGAGGAGACAGGCTGCTTCCTCCACCTGGGAAGCTTCAAATAACCCCAGCTACCAGGGGAGGAAAGAAGGGAGAAAGGTGAAATGCTTACATCATTTCTTCTTGTTCTTCCCTACTTCAAGGAAAGTCACTGCAAACAGGATCTCCTGGTTTACTGACCTGCAGGCTTTGACAGAGGGTGCTCTGTGGCTTGCTTCATTAATTACTGCCAAGGACTGAAGGTGTTGAATAAATCTCAGGCTAACATGAGGCTGTTTAGGCACAGCAGGGGGGCTGGCAGGACAAGAGGTCTCAGGAGAGCCATTGCTTCTTGTCCCTACTACCAGCAGAATCACTGACAAGCAACGGTTTGTGGACAACAGACATGATTTGGCCAGGAGACCTCTGCTCTGCGGAGGCTCTTGAGGGCCCCTTCCACTCACAGTGTCTGGTGGTCCATTGGGATGAGGTGTCCTGCCGCTGGCATGACCGCGTGGAGACCCCTCTAGTCAGAGGACTTCTCAGTGGAAGCTCCCCATGGCTGCAGAACGAAACCAAGCAAACATGGAAAAACCTAATAGGCTGCACTTATTAATAAATTATGGCTTACCTATTCATAAGCCTGCTGTCTTGGGAAGGTTTAAAACAAAGCCCTGTGCTCTAGCTTTTTATTTCTCAAACAATGCCATCTCCTGCTGTGTGTGCTTCAACTCCATGTCTTGATAGCAAGAGGCAAAACTGAAACAACAGGAAAAGGGAGGAGGAAACAACTTCAGTTAAACCAAGTCTAATATAAAGATTTTTTTCAATGAAGAAAGAATGATCTTCTGCACTTACAGAACTGGACTCAGAGGTATAGTTTGAGCTTTGCCACCGCCCTCCTGTTCAACTTCAGGCATACCACTTATGGCTTCCTCATCTGCATTTTCCAGGTGTGAAATGCTGTGGGAGGTGGAGGGGAGATGTCCCAGCCTTTGCTTGTCCTGTCAGTCAGGCTGGTTTTTCCACCAGCCCGCACTGCCTGGGGGCTGTGCCCATGAAACCCCACGCGAAGGGCAGTGGGGGGTGACGAAGGTGTACCGGTGCTAGCATCTGCCACCCCGCAGCAGAGAGGCGAGGGCACATAATCGGGTGTTCAGCCATTTCTCACTTCAGCACTGCAAGTCATGAGTGGCAACAGATTGGGCACCCCCGCCACCAGCCACCCAAACTGGGTGTGCAAGGGCTTGGACACTCGGCCTCCTCCATGCAGCCACCACGTACTGGGTTAACATGTCTGGGTGGGATGAGGACAACGGTCCTGGGGTGACGGCTCGTTGCGATGGGGGTCTCTGAGGTGCAGCTCACAGCGGGGAGGTTCCAGGTGGCCCGAGCACAACCCTGGTGCAAGCAGCCTGTGTACGGGAGAGAGAAGGACAGCAACAGACTCTTGTCTGACGAGGCTGAGAGCCCCAATTAAAACTGCAGATGGAATAGCCTCTCCTGGAAATGTCGGATGGCGCCACTGCCAAAAATTTCGAAGGCTGTGTTGTGCGAGACACCATGTTTGAGGGAGTCCAAAAAGTAAGCGTGGACAATGGGCTCAGGAATCTAAAAGTTTAGACGAACTTTTCATTCCTGGCCTATTTTAATATAGCATCTGAGGCCAGAATCTGGTAAGGAAGATAAAAAACAGATTAATCAAACCTCAGAATTTCAACTTAGATGAAAATAATATGGTTCAAATATGCCCTAGAGAGGAATGCTCGATAATAGTGAGGATGCCAGAACAGTGTTAGTGCAGCACAATGCAACATGCTGGCATGTGGTAATTTTAAAAGCCAGAAGTATCTCCTCTTAAACAATCTGAAATGCAAATGTGAAGCCTGTTTCCCCTCCTTGCTCTGTGTTTTCTTGACAACCACTGCCAGGATCCAACCACTAACTTGTCACCACAAAAATATGTCGATGCATTTGCAATGGCTGAGGCGTTAATCCTGACCTTCGTGTGTATGCATGTGCCTTCCTTACGCAGTCTTCAGGCCAAAGTCTGGTTTCTTAGACTGATTCAGCCCTATCAAGAGCCAGGAGGATGGGAAGCCAAGGGTTTTGCTCTGAGGACAAGATACCCGGCATCATGCAGAAGGGTTCTGGTTGTATGCAGGGCAATGGCAAAAAAAAAAAAATGGTTTGTGGGGGAAAAAAAAATGGCTTGGCAAAAAAAAAAAAAGGTTTCTTAAAAAACAAACACAGGTGATTTAAACTAGAATCTTTCTTAATCCAGCTCAGCTCCATGGCAAGGATGAGAACCTGATTTCCACCATACAACTCTCGCATTAAAAGTTCAGGCTGCACGTAGCTCAGAGTTCTTTCAGGATCCTCTCCAGCACTGAGCAGGGATTACAGATTGTTCCCCACACTCTTTTCCAAAGAAACGAAAATAAAAATCTGTTTTGCATGGAAATGGGATGCAATTCACACATTATTAAGATGTAGCAGTTTTTGCTCTTTTAAAAATTGCTGTGAAAAGAACAGCCTTTTAACTAAGATTTGAAAAATAATAGGACATTTTTACTTTCTTCTTCTAGTTACCGAACGAAGTATATTAAAATACTTCTTTCCTCTTCCTTGCCTACTCTTCTAGAATCTTCTTGCTCCTCCCAACACCCTCCAGACTCTCTTGTTTTCTTAATATCTTCAAAATTTGGAAATACTACCCTGCCCTTCTGCCCTAAAAGTAAATGAAAACAAATACAAATCTGTGAGGCTTAACACAATTTCTTATTTTTTTATTCAAGTTCCTTACCAACATAGCAAAACATTCTGGAAAAAAAAATCTTAACCAACATGGACAAAAAAATGTGTAAAAATCGACTGGGTAGTTGTTTCATTTTGTTTCATTTAAAGCTGCTTTCGCTAACCAAATGTCCACAGGGGCTGTCCCCTGCAGACTCTGTCATGACCTAGTAAGTCACCTTATAGGGGTCATTTCACCTGGGTGAAGGATTGCAACTTCACTGCATCACAGCCTTCAAGCCATACAAAAGAAAGACACTGTAGGGAAACTAGTGGCTATTATTATCGCATGACTTCCAGCCTTTCCTCTGCCTTGCAATCACCAGCAAGAAACTGCTGCGCTGCTCATGCATCCTCTATCATTCCTGTACAATCATAAAAAGCCGGCAGGGTGGGCTGCTACAGCAGAGCTGATCCAAGTTTCCTTGGCAAACTAAACTGAAGTGGGGTGCACAGCCCTGCAGCATCTTTCACTGGGGCCAGGAACGCCCCAGCACTCACTAGGATGCACCCTGCTTGCCCCTCGCCTGCAACAAGCACTGCACTTAAACAGAAGAGGGGATAAAAATGGGGCAAATACAACATCCAGCTTAGCTGCAGTTACTGTGCTTCATGAACTGTTGCGAGGGTTTTGTACCAGAAGTGAGATGCACGCATGCACTTTTATATAGGACTACCTTGAATGCCCTTAAATATACGTTTAAATGCTTTGCTGAGGGGCTGCCATGTGGAAGGGAAGAGGGGATGGCCTAATATGGTGCATTTCACACACCACTTTGGCAGCATCTAACGTGACTACAGGTCGCGGAGTGAATAGGTTGCCTGTCCCAGCTCCAGCTCCAGTTAACACTGGGGCATACCCTTGCCTTTGCTACATATAGCCTGTAGCAGAATTCCTCCCCTGGGCAAGGCTTAACAGCAAAACATGAGAAGGGTATTGAAGGGATTTAATTGCATAGCTTGCAAGTCTTAGTAGGAGTTGCCCGTGTATGTTCTCAGTGCACATGTGGGAGTATAGATGTCTGGATCCTGTGTGACGGGATATTTCAAAACCAGCTGTAGTAATATAAGCAGCAATACATGGACCTTTATGTGGTGACTGAAAACAAAAAAGAGAGGTTTTGAAGAAAACCAACAAGCTGAAAGGGACCAAATAAGCTACAGGACAGATGCCATCCAATAAATTACTTAAAGCTGGAAGACTGAAAGAGTATCCCAGTTTAAGCTGGAATTGTTGCATTTCCCCTAGTTGTGAGCCCACCCCAACACCCACTTACAGATACTGCCTCACTTGGGATACGGCAATAAAACCTTGCCTTTTGGCCACAGAGACTACCAGAATTACATAATGTTCTGTGAGTTTTCTATACAACAAAGGACCTCTTTCACGCAGGCAAAGCTAAGCAAGAAGTCACTTTGACACGCTGTCACGAGACAAGGAGTCTGGGCACCAGTAAGGGAAATGGGAAACCAGGAGGTGGAAACACTTGAGAAAGCAGCTGCCTTGAAAAGCAGCCTGCAGCAAGTAGCACATCCCGGAGCTGGAAATGGGATGGAGGTGGAGGATGCCTGGGAGAGGAGACAGGGGTGCCAGCAGAGAGGTAAAATGCCAGGCTGGGTGGCACGTGAAAGGGCAGGCACAGGGAAAGCAGGGTGACCTCCAGACCGCTTTTCTCCAAGACGATGGAGTTTCCCTGTATTGTCAGCATGGGGTTATTAAATCAAAATTATATGCTGCAAAATGCACTTCTGCTCCTCGTGGCGGGACACCAGCAGGATGCCACGCTCAGCCCCGACCAGCCCTCCAGCCAGGACGGGACGGGACGGGGTGGGGCGGGGAGGGGGGGGCTTCTTTGCTGTTTGTGAGAAAACAAAGCAGGTGGGAGATCATACAACAAAAAAAAAAAAATGTGAGGAGGTTGCATGCAAAACCGAAGCCACACTTGAAATCAAGGGTACCCTCACAATACTGGCTCAGGCCTTCCCTTCCTTCCCCACCTGCCTCCTTCCCTATTTATAACACACCTGGGGTCTTCAGTCAGACTGTTTTTACATACAGCTTTGCCACTTTCGAGTGTATGATGTCAATACAGTGCTTTAATGTGCAATGCACGTGCAGGGTGCATGGACACCTCCCCTCTCCCCCCCACATGCTCTTCACCGCTGCTCTTAAAGGCTGCTATTTTGCAGCATGCCATGTTACCACTGCATTACGAGCGGCTGTGCCGCTCCCCCACAGTCCGTGCCCTCCCTCATCCTGCCAGCCCTGTCCTCTCCCTTCGCCAAACCTGCTTGAACTGGAGGCTGCAGGCGCTGCCTGCCTGCCTGCCTGCCTGCCTGCCTGCCTGCCTGCCGCAGCTCCCGCTCGCCGCGCCATGTGCCACCGTCCTTCCCTCCCCGCCGCGCTGCTCGCTAAGGACACGCTGTGGCACAGCTGCCTGCCTCCTCTGCTGCAGTCATGCAGGTTTGCATTACTGTGCACGCTACTGATGTCGAGCTCCTGCCGTGACCCAGCGCCCCATAGGAGGAGCAAATGAGCTGAGACGTCAACGCAAAAAATTATAGCCATGCGAGCTATCCCTGCGCTCAGCTGCTGGGAGAGTGCATACATGGCTTGTGTGACAGCAACAGCACACAGAAGCAGCAATGAAATGCAGTTAGCAATACAGCTGGGAGACAGGCAGCGAGGCAGGCACTGGTCCAGTGACTAAAATGATCCTACCGTGAGCCAGCCTGCGGTGCCTCCAAAAGTGGCTGACTACTACACAGGAGCTCGGCTTTCTTTGCAATTACTCCAGTTCCCCCTGGGTGACTGCAGTGTGTGCTCTGTTTTGGTTTTGTTTGCCTTTTTGTTTCTTTTTTTTTTCTTCCCCCCCCACCCGTCTCCCTCTCTCTCCTCCGGTGTCCTTCCCTCCAGGATGGCGGAAGCGGAGTTGCACAAGGAAAGGCTCCAAGCCATAGCAGTAAGTCAGTTTCATTTTACTTGCTCTTTTGTCCATAGCTGCGGGTTGCGGAGGGAAGGGGGGATTCCGGCACGGTGGCTGGGAAGCGCTCGGAGAGCCTGGCTTTTGCGAAGTTGTGCGTGGAGTTGCCCGTTTGGGAAACGAGTGGTTAAAGTCTGCTTTGCAGGATTTGGTGGAGAAAGAGGGCTCTGAGGAAGAGCGTTGAGCTGACACGTGCAGAAAGAAAAATGTGAATGCACAGTGGCACGCTTAAAAGATTGATGATGGAGAAGAAAAGAAGGAGTAAGTGGGGAGGAGGGGAGATTGCGGGAGAAAATCAGTACTCTGCTGAAAAGATTTTCTCACAGTGGGAGCTTTAGCTTAGCTGATTAAGAAGTTAAACAAAATGATCGGCTTCAGGGTGGCTTTTACTGCAGAAAATAATTGTGATATTACTAATTTTTAAGACAATCGAATACAAACACTGCATTATCAAAACTGTGTAATTATTTGATCTAGTAGTCAAAACTGTCACCTCGGCTCCATAGCTGAGGACATGCTTCCAGGCAAATTCCCTGCCGAGTTGCATCCTGCCAAGGGTAAAGTTTAGGCAGTTTGTGCCGTTTTAGTTAAAACTTTTGTTTTCATGTTTAGTACCATAATTTGGAGCGAGCTATGGGCTCAGCTGGTGCAGACCTCAGAGGACAGTGACACCTGGTGAGGATTTGGCCTGGGTGTTTAAAAACCACCATCACCCCGGCACACAGAAATTGCCAGCTCATCTTCTAGCACGGCACAGGCGCCCTGTCAAAAGGCCTGTGTTTCCGTGGGCACTGCCAGTCTGCCAGCCCCACACAGCCTGCCCTTGTTCGAGTGACACCCAGCTCTTCTTCTTCCCCGTGGCTGAGATGTCGATGCAGCTGTGCTGGTCCCAGTCGGACGGCACGGTCCATGCCGGAGACCACACACCTGGAGGTCTGAAGGGAAATGACAGAAGATGGCAGAGCCTGCACGGGTTTTACGTTCCCTTCCCCGGTTCCGCCAGCGATCAACAGATGCTACGTTTTACTGTAGCCGGCAGAGATTACAGATTTCCTTTGTAGTAAGAGGAATGGCTGCTGCTGCTGCCGCTGCTGCTGCTGCTGTTCCAAGCTGTTTTCTTTAAGTCCGCTATTCCACTAATAGGTCCATGGAGATTTAAAATAACCAGATGCAAAACAAATAGATTGGGGTTTTTTCCTCTCTAAAATATTTCCTGAAAAAGAGCAAATGGTATCATTTAATATGGATGGGATACTATAACTGTTTAATTTTCAGGCAGCGGAAAGTAGATGCATATTTTTAAGCTGGTTGACCGTATTCTGTCCGCATAGGCATTGCCAGATCTCCAAATGGAAAACCAGGAACGTTCCCCCAGAGGCAACTCTCACCATTGCCTCTGGTTTGGGACTCCTGTACGGCAGAACTGTACTTCAGAGCTGATCCATGCACTGCTGCTGTGCATAGCTCTGAAAAACTTCTGTCTCCACATGAAAAAAAATGGTTTACATTATTGCTGCTTCTTTTGACCACTACATAATAGAAAACCAAGCGGCACCCATTTCCACTCCACATGATGTGCTTAAACCTTTCACCAAAGTAAATCAGATGCTCTGCTTCTTGGTGATTTGCATTTCACACCAATAAGGCCATTATGGATGTAAAATTATCACCTGGTGTATCGCAGCTTTTTACAGTAGGTTAATGCTGGTATGAGAGAAGGCCTTGAGAATCTGGATCTTTATTTTCTATATAAATTTCCTTTTTGGTTTCTCTTTCTGGCAACAAATAAAACATTCTATAGTAACGTATGCAGTGAATTAGACTGAAAGAATTTTACTTCAGCATCAAAAATATTCAGCCTTATTTTAAGCTTGAATGTGGGTCCATGAACTGACTTGTTTGCTTACCCACTCTGCAGAGCAACAGGTTTTCGGTATAAGCTTGTTCTGTGGTTTAACCCCAGCCAACAACCAAGCCCCACCCAGCCGCTCGCTCACTCCCCCCCCGGTGGGGTGGGGGGAGAGAATTGGAAGGGTAAAAGTGAGAAAACTCGTGGGTTGAGATAAAGACAGTTTAATAAGTAAAGCAAAAGCTGTGCATGCAAGCAAAGCAAAGCAAGGAATTCATTCACTCCTTCCCATCGGCAGGCAGGTGTTCAGCCGTCCCCAGGAAAGCAGGGCTCCATCACGCCTAAGGGTTACTTGGGAAGACAAACGCCATTACTCCAAACGTCCCCCCCTTTCTTCTTCTTCCCCCACCTTTAAATGCTGAGCATGACGTCATATGGTATGGAATACCCCTTTGGTCAGTTGGGGTCAGCTGTCCCATCCGTGTCCCCTCCTAACTTCTTGTGCACCCACAGCCTGCTCGCTGGTGGGGTGGGGTGAGGAGCAGAGAAGGCCTTGACTGTGTGCAATCACTGCTCAGCAATAATGAAAACATCCCTGTGTTATCAACACTGTTTTCAGCACAAATCCAAAACATAGCCTCATACTAGCTACTAGGAAGAAAATTAACTCTATCCCGGCCAAAACCAGCACAGCTTGTTAGGTAACTTTTCTCCTGTGCTTGGGTTGCTGCAAATGTTTGTCAGAATGCAGAGAAGTTTATTTCTCGTGTAAGCTTTGCTCCATGAGGATGGGTGACATGACACAAGTTAGGCATTTCTCTTCTGCCACCGGTTGGATAAAATAAGGTCAATCCTTAAAAGTTGCATGGCCTTTCTTAGAAGAAGAAAACAGTGGCATTTCAGTTCAGCTTGGTGTTCTCTCTATTTTAACAAGCTGCAGTATCTCACTCTGATGAGTAGAAGCTGACACCAGCACTCTTCAATCAAGCTGGTTGAATGCTAAGCATATAGAAAGAAATCCGTTTTCCGTTGGGATTTCTACACACTGTTGCCTGTACATTTACGCCTGCTTCCATAATCACCACAGCAAATGAGCTTGCCAGGAAGACAGGCACAGTAAATTTTAAGTGTGCATCACTGAGTATTGAAGGAAAACAAAATCCAAACATGGAAATATGAGTACTTGCACTAGAAGGCTGATGCCTTTTGAAGAGTTTGATTTTGTACTTTGTTACTCTGACTAATCACAGTTTTAATATATGCCTGTCTGGCACAGAGGCAAGTGTCATGGGAAGAGGAAAGAAGGGGTCTAACTTAGGACATTAATCTAAACCTTGGTGAACATGAGTTCGCCACTTCTTTTGCCAGCAGCAAGTACTTAGACTCTCTGTGCGTTCATTTTCCATCTATAACTGTGAATAATGGACTTTGCCCTTGTCTCGGAGAGCTGTTAGGGATGCATGCAAGATTGAGAGAACTTGGATGCTATGGTTTACCAGGGTAAGAAACAGCTAAATAAGTCTTTAAAAAATAGAATGTGTGATTCTAAAAAGAAGAGGCTGTAAATGTATATGGTTTTAATACCGTTGTACGTGCTTAAGGTGTGATTTTTAGATCTTTCTGTTTCTGAAGTTCCTAAATTTCATAAATTGACTATAGCAAGACTCAGAGTACTGTGGCAGTCCAGTTTGAGAAATGGAGAGACGTGAGACAACTACTAAAAAGTGGAAGCCAGTTCTCTGTGCTTGGGAGGAAAACATAAACTCTGTGTCCTGGGGAGGTCCTATGATGGCCAGGAGCGATTGGTTTTCCGATCCTTCCTCGAGCAGATGTCACATCACATCTCCCCACTTGGGTATCATGTGTGCCGCAGACAGATTTTGGTGAATCTTTCTGTCACATCGCTCTTAACATCCGTTTGAGCCTGACCCTAAATCACCACAGCACCGCTGCTCTACCGCCAACGGAGCCGAGCGGTGCCCGTCTGAGCGCTGTGGGAAGATGCTTTGCAGGAGACAAGCAAGAGGCTAAAGAGGAGGTCAGAAGCCTTCTTCTCTCTGAGCTTGTTCCCATAGCACACTTCAGTGCTTGCGTCTGCTCTTTTCCTGAAGGGGGGTGGTGGGTAAAATTTTGGGTGAAAAAGGAAACATTTTTGTGGCTTTAAAAAATATGCCTGCTGTGAGTTGCTCAGAAGTTTGGAATGTGAATAATCCCAGAGGAAGCAGGCTCGGTGGCCAGGGGACAGGTGAGCTGCGTTAATTTACTACTTTTTGGATAAATAAACTGTGTGGCTCAGCAATTTATTATACGGCCCCCTTCTCTATGACTGCAGAGATCACCACCAGATAGGGATCTAAACACAGACAAGCATTTACGAAATGTAAATATTTTCTGTCGCTTAGCTAGCAGTCACAAAGCTGGGAAGTCGGGGCGTTGAGTATGTATCGGTGCATCTGGGGTACAAATGCACATATGATGCAGTGAATATGTGTCACTCATATCAGGTGAATTAAGGGCAAACATTGAGGGACAGCACTGAAGAGAAATCGTCCACTAGAGCAACAACCAGCGCAGGAGCTGGAGGAATTGTCCAGCCTACAGATGCAAGTGGGAAGCTACTAAAATGTCCTGATTTCTTAGCAAGTAAAAACAACAGTTATGATGGTTACCGCTTATCAGTGCCCAGCTCTGAGAACCAGTCGCTCAGTGAAGCATTGAAGAAAAGTAATTACTGACATTGAGGTAGCCATGTCAAAGATACCTCCTGTTGAACAAGACCATTCTTGCTTTTTCTATGAGATTATGAGATTGTTGAGCTGACTTTAATGTCATCAGGTGTTTGACTTAGTATGGCAGGACATTGTTGTTTAAAAATAGCCCCCTTCTGTGTCAGTGGGGTCTGACTTAGATGGATTAAGGACTGTCTAACTGACAGGTCTCACAAAGTTGCTGTTAGTGAGGGAGACTGCTGAATAGAGCCTTGTTCCTTGAGAGCAAAGGCACGGGAGAGCTTATAGGAAGCAGCTTTTCAAGGCTTGGTGGTGTTCTCTATTGGTACTTTGATGTAAATGAAAAATCAAAACTGATAGTGTGCAGGTAACATGAAGAGTGGTGGAGGAGAAGATACGACGACAAAAAGCAGTATGGCAGAGCAAGTTGGATTATTTAGTAAACCGGGTCCTCCATTTAAAGAAGTCCTTCACACCTATTTACAGCTGGTGTTAAGAGAGGCCGATGCAGGATTGTGCATCCAAATACACGGGAGTTCCAGGGCCAGCACCGCAGAAGAGGGCTCTTCAGTCTGAGCAGTGCTGCCTTTCGCAAGGGACTAGAACTACTGTGGGAGATAATTCAACAGGGATGAGGAGGGGATCCTTGTCCTGCAAAGGAGATTGGTTTCACACCAGTTAAACCTATACCAGGTGAGGTTTTAGAGTCCTCCCAAAAGGGAGGTGGGTGCACATATGTTTACATATAGCATTGCACTAATTTTTCAGCAGGTCTTTAAGAAGAGTAATACGGTTATCCTTTGGAAAGATAGTACCGGTATAGTTTCAGTATCACAATTGCTGGTAACCTAGGCATTCTACATTTCTGGGTTGGACACTCAGCAACTGCAGTGGGCATCATGTGGTGTCCATAAATTTCAGAAAATTTATTGACAGAAAAGCCAATATCTCTTTTTTCCCCCCCATTCACCTATTGTCTATTACCCCACAAAATTAAAACTCATGACTAGCAGATCTCATGCGCAAGGTCATTTTACTGTAACATTTCTTCACAGTTTTTGTGAGTCCTTCCAGCGAACTTTGTTCATGAAAATTAGAATCTCTGGTGTTGGGGATCACATAGAAAGGTGTGGCAAATTCATTTAATCAACAGTTTACTATTGCTGTGATGACTTCATACATTAGTTTCCTATGCCTTCATTGAGGAAGTAATGTTTTTGTCCTTAAAGTTAAGCACATGATCAAATCTGTCTGAATTCAGCTGCTTTCAGCAGTGCAGCAAGATATGGAGAGAGTAAGCAGTCTGGGACTTTTCTGCTTGGAAAATAGGTGAGTGAGAAGAATCTGCAGAAGTCTGTAAGGTCATGAGTGTTACAGAGAGAGAGGATGAGGAAATATCACTCACACCTTTTGGCACAAGGATTAGTAGGTGTCTAAGGAAGGTAGCAGTTGTGGACAAAACAAACCCAAAGAGAAGTTCTTCCTAAAACGAGTTGTTAAGCTGTAGAGCCCCTCTCTCCAGGATGTGGTCAATGCTCAGAGCGCACCGGGGCTTGAGGAGAATCCAGGCATGCTCGTGGAAGTGGAATCCGTGAAGGACTTTCTCATTAGATAGAAGTAATTTTTGAGTTGCAAATTACTAGAGGCTGGCAGAGAAGTTTTACATGTATTTGCCATGCTTCTGAGGTCTTCTGCTTTAGGCACTGTGCTAGAATGGAGCATGGGCTAGATGGTGTGATGCAGTGCAGCCATCCTGTGTACTCAAACACATTCCTGGACATTAAAGACATTAACCATGTCTTTAAGTGTTTTCACAAGTTTCAGCACTAAAGAAAGCCCCCCTCCCAATTCATCATAAAGCTCATTTGAATATTGCTGCTACATAGTTTAATCCAATTTTTCCATTCCCATTTTTCGTTCATTGTCCTATTTGCAATTGTATTTACGGTGCTGATTAATCACAACCATTCCTCTGCCATCTCGTTCCTCAGCAGTCCCAACATCCAAGTACCTGAAATTGAAAATTCTCCTGTAGCTATAGCTGTAGTTGTCCTCCTTTTATATTCTGAGCTGAAAAAACTTGAGGGCTAGTGAGACCTTAACAGATTTCCGGAGTACTCTATGGTGAGGAAGACCTGGTGGGGTTAGGAAGAGTCTGTATCCTGCTGCAAATATTTCCAGGAATGGGTTTAGTATGAGTAAACTAGGGATTATGGCCTCAAGTTGCGCCAAGGGAGGTTTAGATTGGACATTAGGAGAAATTTCTTTACTGAAAGAGTGGTCAGGCCTTGGAACAGGCTGCCCAGGGAAGTGGTGGAGTCACCGACCCTGGAAGTATTTAAAAGACGTGTGGATGAGGCGCTTAGGGACATGGTGTAGTGGGCATGGTGGTGTTGGGTTGACGGTTGGACTCGATGATCTTAGAGGTCTTTTCCAACCTGTATGATTCTATGATTCTATGATTCTATGATTCTATGATTATCACAAACTAAATCTGAATGAGATCTATATTGTGAGCACGATATGAACCCACGAGGCTCCTGTGAACCTCAGTGGAAGTCAACCGTGGGAGAGGAAGTGTTATGTTTGCATTTGCTGTAAAGGGTGAAGAGAGGTTTCCCTGTACACAAATCTGCAGCCCTACCCTGGACTGCAGCAATATCATGAGTCAGCTTATGGCAGACTTGCACAGAGAAACTCGTGCAAGCACAGTTGTATCTTGTCTTGACTTCTGGAGCATATAAAACACTGTGCACAGTGTAAGAAATGTTAGGGCTTTTGCCCATTCTAAGCCAAAAGCCAAAGAAAAATGCCTATAATGTCTGAAAACTAAAATTACCGTCTCGGATTTTATCTGTATTTTTGCTTTAGGAAAGTTTACATGACAGCAAAAGAAGCAGAAGTATGATGAAAAAAATAATTGCTGTCAAGGTATCAGTGAAAACTAGGAACAAATAGAAACCAGAAACCAACATGCTCTTGAGAAATTTCTAGACAGTCTCCAGACTTACCCAAACTCAACTGTTTAAATTTAGAATTGTTTCCACAGCACATTCCTAGCCCTTAACACATCAGCAACATCTCTTGAGCACAGACAAGGAGCTGGGATACCGGATTTCATTTTATGCCTTTCAAATTATATTTTGCAAAATAAGTTGAAAATGGGTGAAAAGTTTTTGTGATTTTGTTGTCGTTGTTGTTAAGTCTCTGGTGAAGTAAAATAGTTGTGGAAGATTTACATTTTTGGAAACTATTGAACAGCTCTAGCCTGGAGTGTAACTTTAAGGACAGATGCCACACACGGTGGTAGCAGTGGGGTAGATGTTCATGTGAAGTCAGAGGTGAGACTTCGGCATTTACATGCTGTGCCAAAAGTGATGGATAGCTGGGTAGCTGGGATGAGGGTGGGATGGGGCTGGAAGGGGGTGCACGGTGATGCTCATGCTCAGTCTCTCCTCGAGCACTCTTGCTCTTCCAGGAATCACTCCTTGTATCTAACTCCTTACTCGTTTTGCAAATACTGGTTTATTCTTGTACAAAATGAAGTGTATTCTTTCATCAGCTGAATCTTTGCAAAGTAGAGTCACCAGCAAGATGGTTGGTCTGCAGCATGTATTTGGAAAAGCACCAGACTGTGCACGTGTAGTAAATTATGAGGACTCAGAGCAGTATTATTTAGCTTCTGAGTCTCTTCGTGAGTGCATCCTGAGGAACTTTGCAAAGATTTTAGTGTGTTTGTTTATCGATGGTGGAAATGAAGCTTGAGCAAGGGATTTGTTTGCCTGTTTCACCAGCAAACCCAACAGAGCCATGAATTCAATCCCATGCTTCCTTATTTAGGTAGAATGACGTTGAAATGTGATCTTAAACCTTGCCCTCTCTCAAATGGCACATGAGCACGTGCTGAGCCTGTGTGCGCTGAGGCACTGTTTGGACTGAGGATGCCTTTCCGGAGCAGGACTCAGGAGCACAGAGATGCTACACCTGCCTCTGGTCCTAATTTCCCTAGAGTAGAAAAGCCGTTCCTGATCTGAGAAAGCCACGTGCTTGCAAGGGTTAACATCATCCGACAAGTCCAGTGGCAGTGAAATGGGTATGGCCTTTTGGCAGTTGCACACCAGACCTGTGTAGCTCTTGACACACAAATGCTTTTTGTTACTTAGCTGACTTGCAGCGAGGTTAGGCGCTGGAGGCGTGTAAAGCTTTCTTCCTCTTCGCCAGTAAAAACAAATGCTCTCTGTGCACAAAAAAAGGCCAACAACCAATGCAGTTTGGGGAGCTCTTTTTGGAAGGAGACAGACCTGCTCTCATTTATGAGTTGCTGCCCTTTCCAGACGGCGCAGAGCTCAGGTTGTTGATTTAGGCAGTGCTCTGATTATTTTAATTTGAGCTGCTAGCATCATTTGTCAGGATCCACAGACAACAGTTAGCAGGGTGGGGCTCAGCCCTTCTGCAATGCCTAATAATAGCAACCACTGACAATCGTCTGAAGATTTGGGACAGCAGAGGTGGGCTCAGATTTTAAAAAATACATACCTTGAAAGAAAGCCCTCAGCTTACCAGCAGCGGGCTAAATAAAAGGTGCTTTCCAGCCTTTTGGGAACATGTCATTGTCAGCTCCTGTGCTTCAGCCATGTTCGTTTGCCATGCGGAGCACTGCAGTAGAAGGAAGTAACCTGGGCAGGTCATGGCTAAGGAGCCCCTATTAAGAGGTTGAAAATTGCAGACAGAAATTAGAAGCCAGATTGCCGTGTAATTTATTGCTAGAGGAGGAAGAGTTTAGTAGCCCGTAATGCTTGCTGCAGAGTCACACAGCTGCAGTCTCTTTATGGCAGCAGCAGGAGTGAGTGCAGAGCTGAGATTACTCAGGAGCGGGTAGTGGTGCTAAATGCAAGCGTCTAGCTATTAACCAGCTGAGTGCCGCGCGCTGCAGTGCCAGCATCAGACTGGCTGGTCTTTTCCAGTGGGCTTCCCAGAGGGAAAGGGGTTGGAGTACACACGCACACGCACGCACACGCACACACACTTGTTAGCCTCTTGTGGAACAGGTCTGTGCTTCACCATGTGTCAGGTCCTTGGAAAAACTCCCACTGACATCCATGGGTTTTTAAAGGATCCCTAGTCATCCAACTGTTTCCCGTTTGGAGCATAAAACAAGCATTTGGCATCCAAGGTGTCACTAAATTTACAATAACTGCAGCATCGGGGACTGGATTGTCTCATACACTGGCTTTGGTACAAAATTACTGTCTTGGATGCATTGTCAAGTTCTGGCAGCTCTGTGCAGGTAGTATAGTGTTTCAGAGTTAATCCCAATCTATTTTGATTTCCTACCTACATTGACATAAAAAGAAAGTCTCGGTTGTTAGTCATGTATTTGTTCTTAATAAATATAAGCACTTTAGAGAAGTAGGCTCCAGCAGAAGGCTGATTTGTTTTCCAGCATTTTAAGCTGCATCTTTAGGACCACTCCTTGTGGTAGGGATAACTGCTGAATTAGGAACGTACATAAACTCATCCCAGCATCATGGTGAACTTAGTAAATTGTTCTGGTTAAGGAAGTAACTTCTAACCAGCCAAAAAAAAAAACCCTCCAGTTTTTAAAAAATGAAATAAAGAACAGCCTAAACATAACATCTTTAAGAACTGTGTCCCTGTATCAGTAAGATACTGAGAAATATCAGCTAAATTTACACCTGTTATTGCTGAAGTTTTAAAAAGTACAAAATTTAGACTGAAATCCATATAGGATATCTGAAACTCATCAGTGAAATAGAGAACCTGTTCATACTTTTCATGCCTTTCATTATCAGCTTCCTGATCTCCAGAGGAAAAATAAGAGAATCTAAGTGGTTTACAAGTATTTTTGTCCTTATCATGTGTGACATTGCATACTATGCTGAGCAAAGGTTTTGATGAGATTGATGTGACACTGAACAGTGCAGAGACCTCCTCCTCTGTGAATCTCTCAGCAATTCACAGGACTGAATGTCCCACAGAGGAGTTGTTCCAGAATCAATAAAGTTTCCAATATAGACAACTCTTTACATTAATGATGATTTTTTTAAAAAATGGTATAATAATTCATAATTAAGGAGACAAGGTGTCTTTTAAAGATTATTCCACTGCTGAGAAGGAGGGGTTGGACAATGCTGCTGAACTGGAGAGAGCTGGTAGGAGTTTCCTGTTACAACTCTGCCACAAACCTCAGGGCGCTGGGAAGAATTCCCCTCTGCCTTTGGCCCCTGTCTCTCAGAAGAGTGCTGCACCATCCTTCCTTGCCTGAGAACTCACAGCCCATGAAAGCAGTCCTGAAAAACAGATATAAGGAAACAAGACTAGTATTTTGATCATCCAAGTACCTACAGGTCCAGTTTCTACTTCATGTTGGTCTGTGACATTGTAGGGCAAACCACCATCCTGACTTAGACACGTAAAAGAACAAAAATGGTCTTTGGTCTCTGTTGCTTTGAAAACACATGAAATAAATCCAGTTTACATTGATGTGGATAACATTGACCATGTGATTGTGGGCAAGTCATAGGTGTCTGGTTGCAAGGCGGTAAGGTCCAAAAAGATCGGGTGACCCTGGTTATATATTGTCACTATCTGTACGGATTGGAGAGTGGCTTAACTAAGCTCCATCCATGTGCCACTGACGGGCTCGTTGCATGGTTTGTCCTTTCGGCTGCAAGTAGCACAATGACTTGGAGGAGGTTTCAATGAGAAGAAGGTAGACCTGGTTTCTCATTGGCACTGTTGTGTTGGTCACATCTCTGACTAGGTGAAGCTAACAGGTACAAAAGTGGCTGGAGAATTGAAGCAAGAATATATATACCAGCAATCACCTGTCACAGTGGAAACCTGTACCAAAGAGTGCCCAGCCTGGGTCTGACCCTGTTCCAATTCCAGAGAGCATTTCATGAACCTGGATCAGATAATGCAGCACAGTCACTGTATCTGTAACCTGGGCTTCGCTGGAAGAGACTGTGAAGGCACGTGAAAAAGAGAGTTTAAAATGGTACTGGCGGGTTACTGGCCTTTTTCACATGGTGGCTTCAAAACAAATGAAGGATTCTTAACACCTAGTACTAATCAATTGCTGGATAACAGCTCTGAAGAAAAAATGAGAGGAATATAGTGGATAATTCAGTGAGCATTACTCAACAATCTCATCCATTGTGGAAAAGGCGAACACGCTGGTGTATATAGACAGGAATGCTGCCTTTAAGGCACATGAAATCGTGCTCTGGCCAGACCTGTGCTGGATGTTAGTCTCCAAGAAAGGCATGGGCCAAATGGAGAAGAGTCCAGGAGAGCCAGGAATGATCAGAAGTGGAGGAAAATTACTTCTCAGGGAAGACAGAATAAGTCAGAGTTGTCTGCACTAGTGAAGAAAATATCAAGGTATAGCTGATCTTGTTTAAGGGTAGTTAAGGGAACTTTCCATGTTCCTCCTAGGGAGAATCACCAGCATTTTTGTTTGCATTCAGATGTTGCTCAGTCATCCGGTGATAAGTAGCTTACATATAGAGGGTTCTTCTGCAGCCAGTCAGTTTTCTTGCGATGCCAAGCACAATGCTTCCTTGAGACGTGGCAGTCAACATATGGATGCTTGGAGACCCAGGAGAACAGTTTAATCCAACCGCAGTGAAAGAAGTCTGAAGCTGGGTTGGTTTACTTTGCATTTTGGATAGGCTAAGTGTGTGGGTAGTCAGTCACTGGAGTTCAGATATGTTGGGTAACATGATCACATCCAAGTACATAAAATTACCTCTTTTGTTGGATTTAGACCACTATACTATTGTCCTGCAGTAGGACCCTGTCCTGCTCCCAACAAAGCTAATAGGAATTTTGCTGCTAGTTTCAGTGGTGAGCAGGAACAGACCCATGCTATCCCCATAAGTGTTTACACTATTTCAGACTCTTTATCATCATAAAAAGCACCAGATATGTGCCAGATCACACGTCTGAATCAGACTTTACAGGATAACTAGTTATAAGGCTGAGAGTAAATAGAGAAAGTGGGATTCACCATTCATCTAAACTTCAGAGGTGCATACTTTGCCACTCGTCACATGCTCTTATCAGTAGCACAGAGGCACAGTTAGAAAGTGGCTAAACTCATGTCTTGAAAGTTCAAACTTTCACGTAAAAGAATGACTAGATTTTAAACTCCACGTGTTCTCATTCACCCACAGGAGACAGCCAGTTTTGAGAACCTGGGTCTTTTAACAGCCACTGCTCTTGACTTCTTCTCTTGTATGTCACCAAGAGTCCAGATATTTAACAACCTTTGCTGGAATAAGCTTCCCATGCTTTACCTGCGCTTTGTAAGGAGGTGCTTTTTCGGTTGAATCTTACTTCCAACCAATTGCTAGAAATGTTACCAACATAAAAAAAAAAGATAGTAACAGCCTTATTTTCTCAGTAAGATGAAGGGGGGGGGGGAAGAGGGGAAAAAAAAAAAAGAGGAGGTATTTTCAGTTCCGGGGACATCACATTTGCGGTTTCTTTGTTGATCCTGGAAGATGTGAAAGTGTGAAGGCTTAACAAGCTGAAATTTCCCTAATGCTCTAGCCTAAAATCAAAGGGGATGAGACACCCGCCCTTCAGCTAGCATAAAATAATGCTAGCAGAAGCACATCAAGACAATACTGTCATTGAATTGCATTGTTTTTCTCTTTGTCCAACCTAACTTTTTTTGAGCTATCTTTGCAAATCAATGCAAAACTTTGCACTGAAACTTTGGAGCAGATCCTTAGGATGTACTTGGGGGCTGGAAAACAAATTGTGCGTAGGGCAAATGAATTGTCAAAGGCCTCTAGAAAGCTCAGCTTCAGGCAGGCGATTTCTTTGTGGCTGTATTTTGACCTGTATGCGCAGAAAGCCTTTCACAGCATCCATTAAGGTAGGGCAACAGGTGCTTAGAATATAGCACAACCTTACAGATTTATCTTTCTCTATTTCTATGTTTTAAGGCAGTTCACATCATATTTAAGATACTGATTCAGAGAGAGCTTTCACAGCTGATGTGCTGTTAGTATTGCACTCCATTTCAAGCAGTTTCTCCTTTTTTAGCAGGATTTTTTTAATTTAATAAAACCCCACTTAAACCGTGAACAATGAACATTTGGTTTGCTTGTGGATATATTGCTGAAGCGTTATATATTTCCATGTGCGATCCAGAATTGCAGATATTGGGTACTTACTAAAGTGCAAAGGTGGCAAAGCTGGTGAGAACCTTTTACTGTGTTGAAGCAGAAATTACCTCCTGAGTTTTAAACTATTACAACTGTCACATTGGCCTGTGATTTAACAACTTAACTCCTTCTTTTTAGACCAATTTTGCTCCCTTTAAAGCAAAAAACTGTTTTGGCTAATTGAGAAATGTCAACAGTGGTTTGGGTTGGTCCAAGAGTTGGGATATTTTTTACTGTGAAGTGCATCGCTTTCTGAAAAGTGACTGTGTAAATGGCATTCAGCAATTCAAGTTGTATTGTCTTTCAAAGGTTACTATAGCGTATTCCATCTACAGAATGTTGGAAATGTTTTCCTTGGCTAAAAGGCACCAAAAGAATAATTACGATCCTTTGGGGCATGTCTACATCGTACACTGAAATACCTACATCTGTATAAAGATGTACATCTGGCTTTTGAGTCTGCTAGGTATCCAAAACAAGTCTCATTGTGGCAAATCAGACGTTTATTGAAATGGGTGTACAACAGATATCAAAGGTAATGGAAGCAAGCTGGTAACTTGCTCCAAGTTCGGCACAGAGCAGCTAGGATGAGCACAGCTGCCTCCGCACAGTGCTGTGGTGTATGGCATCCATTAACTCCCCATCTGACTCAAAAATACATGCCAAAGAGCCTTACTCAGTAAACTCAGCATGAAGTCTAAACTTCTGTTTCAGAAACGAGGCGATGCAGTTGTTTATTATTCTCCTTAGTGTCCTTATTCAGACATTTTTTTCCAAACAACCACCAACACAAACTTTAATTTTTTTTTTTTCCCAGTTGCTCTGATGAGGACTAGCTGTCTCCCTATTTTTTTCCTGACGCATGAGTAAGAGCAAAATTGTCAAAAGTATCCACTAACTCTGAACTCTCAGCATGAGACATTTTCAAAGCCTGCGTTTTTCAGAAAATAGATTGTTGTGTATGCTTCATATATCCAGAATACCTCCTGTATTGATGTGAAAGACATTGTGAAACTTCAGCGCATCTGACTTTTGCATCTGCTAGACATCCAAAGCAAATCCACATTGTGACGAATCAAGTGTTTGTTGAAATGCTTTAGCCTGAAAAGACTTAGAGCATTTTATAGGGGAAAAAAAGTTTTTCCTGAGGCAGCTGACTAGTTTCACAATTGGCAAATTGAAGAACAGCACACAGTTTGTGATAGGGGAAAATTGCACCTACTTACCCTTTTAACACTGATTGCATCATTGGTCTTTGTGCTTTTAAAAGTCAGTCAATCAATATTCATTTGTTTATTTTTCTCCCATGAAACATAGATAAAAGGAAAAAGGACAGAAACCAAATCTATTCAGTAGTAAGGAATACAGGACATGCTACTGGAGATCACAGCATTGGTCATGCAAAAAAAAGCACAAAACCCCCCTCTGTAACAGATTTAGTCTTGGTTTTGTCACTGAATCATCCTGTAGGATTGTTCATGCCACTTAAACTTGCATTCCCATCCTTCTCTACAAAATGAATGTGGACTGTGATACTTACTGTTGCACAGGAAAATGTGAAAACTATCTATGACAAGTCTAAATGGTGCTTTGAAGATGGGTCTTCATGCAGAAGTGCTTCCCCAAGCTTTATTATTCTGTCTCCAGCAGTTGATGAACCCTGATGCTACAAGGGAGGCAAAGGAAACACCATTATGCACCTTCTCAATAGTTTCAGGGTAGTTTCCTTTCTGTTTTTGCAATGGAGAAGAGTAATCTCTATTGTTCATTACTGGCATGAGCGCAACGCCAACTGAGGTCTACGCCCTGTTGTGCTAGCACAACAGCAAACACGTGCCCAACACCAGCCTGCATCAGAGCAGAGAGCAGGGAAGATGAGAACAGAGACCAGAAGAAATGAGCACAGAAAGGTGAAATCATTTACCCAAGGACATTCAGCGAGCTGAACCCTGCAGGTTACCTCTTTGGACTGCAACATTGGCAGGCTACACACTGAACCCCACTGTTCATGTCCATATTAACTGCTCTGGTCAAAGGTTCCCACCCTGCACTGAAACCCACAGTCCACTGAACTGCTTCTGTTATGGATGTAGAAAGACCCTATGTGAGCACAGGGGTCTTGTCTTACCTGCCGCCTTCCCTGCAGGATGCTCTGACTCTTTGCTGGCCCAAGCTCTCCACCACCTCCAAAAGCCCTGCCAGCAAGGCCTTCAGCAGAGCATCTCCTGTAGAGCTTTCATGCATTTTAGTTAGCTGGCATCAATAGACTTCATCTTCCATCATGTGCTGCAGTGCTGATCCTCAGCAGTGTTGCATATATTCTGTGACTACAGTGTGTGCAATCAATTAACCCATCGTTTTTTGCTTTTACTGCCTTCCTGCATGTGAGCAGCCTTACCAATAACGCTCTTTCAGAGATCCTTCAGAGGTGTCTCAGCACCAGAATTTGTGTTGAACGTCTGCCTGCTGACTTCCAGAGGCATCTGAAGCGAGGGAAGGAACCTGGATCCAGCCCTGCTGACCTGGTGGTCCTCCCTTTTGCTCATGTTCATGATCACTGCTATTGGTCACCTGGTCTAATTTGGAGAGTGTAGGGGCAAGTTTTGTTAGTACCTTTGCAATGAGGGACAGAGAGAGTTTAGAAGCTGGTAGGCCATCGCACAGAATATGTAGTACAGCATTGTGCCTGTGAATACCTCATACTTTATTTCTAGGGAAGCAAAACAAGAACATCCCTGCACAGTCTAGCATGACCTAGGAAATAAATAGATTGCATTTCCTTCTCTGCAGCAACACCACCTATGGACAGAGAGCTTGATTTCTCTCCCCTTCTATTTTAATTCACAGACACATCCAAAGATACTGTCCCTGGGCAAGTAATAACCCTTAGAAAGAAAAAATCATTTACACTGTAAGTAAAGAATGGCTTTAGGAAGGAGAAGCATAGATGGAAATATTTTCAGCTGTACAGAACTGTTCTGTCCAAGTCATTACAAATGACATAACTGTGGCATGTATTTTCAAAACCGTAGCAGTGGAATGGATCATTTTTGCCTCTGCCTTTCAAGCTGTGATCTTGGACAGGTGGTGGGAAATTCTGAGGTTTTCAAGGCTGTTAAGATTCAGACAGGAAAACCAAAAAGGTGGAAGCGTTGGCGCCGGTTTCCTAGCATGCCTCTTGGAAGGAAAAGAGCCTTTTTCCACCACTGCCAGTTGTCAGGACTGTCAGCCAGCTAGTTGCTCAACAAAGATGCATCCTCACGACAAGCGTCCTATTTTATTAGTATGTATATCTTCTCTGAATGCCAGTTGTTCAGCACAAGACTGCAGGAAAGATCATTATGGCAGACTTTGACTTGGCAAAAGTTACATAAGTTGTATGAGACAAGAAAAATTTTTTCTATATGTCTTTCCATTATGGAGGCTTTCTTGTAAATGGGAGATAGAAGTATTACTGCCATTCCCACTGAATGCTCCATGTGGGCCAAGATATGCTGTTAACAGTTTAGAAAAGTATTTCTAAACCTTCTCACTTTTTAAAGAATCCATACAGATTTAATTTTTGGCCTCTGCTTGACATATTATCAAGCACCAGAGATTAAACTATTTGTGGATGTGACTGAACTTATGTTTGTTTCATTATCAAACTACTTTGATCAGTGTTTTTTTCAACTTTCTTCTGATATTGGTGTGTCTTTGAACTAAGCAATGTAGCAATCCCATGCTGTGCTCCAGCATGGCAACTGGCCATAGTGGAGAAAGTAAAGTCATCTCTTGCAAGTATTGCCTGATGGCTCGAGCATATCGAAGGTTGTCGTATGCGGGTGGCAGTCAGGGCCCAGCTTGATACGGCATTGAAAACACTGAGTAGCAACGTACAGTGGCCAAAAGATACTTTACTATGGAAAAATCCATTGTTCAGTGCCATGCTGTCTTTCTCTTTAAGGATTTTCTCCTTCCCCTTGATAAGAAAACTGAGGAGCTTGTACAGCTGCTGTTTCATCCTCGGCGTGCGTGTACTTGCACATTTTTAATATCACTCCTTACTGTTTGTCATGTTTCTTTTCTTCCCCCACGACCAACCTGGCTTGCAGTTTTTCTGCAGAATGCAAACTCTTGACCAGATTTGCAGAAGAATTCAGCATGCAGTATACAACAGGAAAGGGTTTCAAAGAAAGATGCATCCTTGAAAATACAGACTCTGTTGTGCGCCCCGCTTACCATTTCTGTATGTGATGGGTTATATTTTCATAACATACCTCTAAATGTAGTGAACATGTCTATGATAAACTTCTGGTGGGTGGATCCCATCTGTTTGCCACACTAAAAGAAAGCATTTTAGAAACCTAAAGTAAAAGAAAGACATAAATGTACCCATCCTTATATCCCATCCAGGCTTCTTATTTCCTTGTCCTGTTTGATGTCTGTCTATGCAAATGCCAAGACTGAAATTGAGCTCTTTTCCCAAATCTTTTTTCACTCAAAAGTTAACCTTTATGTTTCCCTTATCAGCATTTGAAACTCTGTCTTTCAGTTTTCCTTTCAAAGAGGGTAAATAAGATATATTCTTCTCTTCTTACATGCCAATAATTTTTTTCCTCCCTGTAATCCAGTCTTTTTGGACCACTCTGTTTCTGGAGAATCAGCTACAAGATACACTTTAGATGAGAACCATCCATAGCAATTACCAGCTAAATCTTTTCTCATATCACACTTTAGAGGAAATTATTCCAGAGGGAAATTCTTGGCAAACTCACTATTATAAATACTGCTTAAATTAGTTCATGGTTCTAGAAAATGAGGAGAGGAAGCTTTGCAGGAACTACTGTTTTCTCCACCTTTAGCTTGTAAACCGATGCAAAGGAATTGTGGAAAGGCTATGGACATTTGAAAAAGAAAGCCATGCAGATCTGAGCAAGAGTTAAGTTTTAATTTGCATTCAGTCACTTCCTTGGCAACTTTATTGCTTTAAACTTATCAGCCTTGTTTCCTGATGACAATGTGTTACTGACATCAGCTCAAGTTGACGGCAAAGATATTACTGATTTAGAAAATAAACTGTCATCTAGCGGAAATGATCTGCCTTTGACAGTTTGATGCACACCGAAGTGTCCAGCTGGAGCTGTGGAGTCATAACATTACCACTACCTGGGGAAGCAAAAGGGATCACAAGGAGTCTACAGTGCAATAAAAGAGGGGTGTTCATCTTTGCTGGTTTGCAGGGAAGAATATGATTATATGTTGGCTCCATAATGAAGTGGAGTTTTGGCCTGTAAAATACAGATAATAAGAAAAAACTACAATATTTTATATACTTTTAAAAATTCTTTTCCACAGTGGGATCATACTTCCACCTTTTCCCTGCATTCATAAGGACTCATAACTTGCTTTTTTATATGAAAGTAAGATTCCCGTGTAGTCACATAACTCTATAGCTAAGGTTTTAAGAAAAATAGGAGATGTTGTGAAACTTGCTATAAAATCACAAGAGCTGGCAAAACAGAGCTAGCCATAATGTTGTTTGATATTCCTCCTGTGTATAGCCCACAGTGACATTCAAGACTTTTACTAGCAGATCTGCAGAGGATCTGATCTGCTTCTAGCAAGGAGAGGTGTAGTTAAGTATCAGAAAATTGCACTTTGAGACCTAAACTGAGAACAAATGCAAAGTCAAGATGGAGAGCCTGTTTCTTTCATGGTGACCACCCCTTAAAAAGTAAGTTTTCCAGGACAAAATAACACAACTGAATTGCAGCAATGATGGAGGTTACATATGAATAAGCATTGCTGTATGTCTCCCCCTGGAAATCTGCTTGATATAACTGAATCTTTAGTTTTGTCTCCTCGTCTGGGGCTTCTTGGTATTGCTGTATGCAAATGGTAGTACCTGGTAGTAGCTTAGGTAGTACCTAAGCTTCATTGTTGCCTCAAAGTAATTCAAAATTTTCTCATTTCTCGTTTCTCTTGCACATCAAATAAATAGTGGCAATGAGCCCGATTTTAAAAATTAGTAGTGCCCTGTTAAGCTAATACATCCGCACTCTGCTCCCTGCTCTCATTTATCATCTCATAGCAGGTCGAATGCACTCTTTGTCTCTCACAGTATTGATTTAGCGTAACAAAGCATGACCTTGCTTGCACTCTAACTTGGAAAACAGCTGTTGTATACCGCATTGCATATGACATTCTTTAAGGGCTCTGCAGGGACATACCAGCAATATGGAAGAACCAGAGAAATAATGGTTTCCTACACCAAATCAGATAGCTTTGTGTGTGCACAGAGCTAACCCAGAGTAATGAGCACCTTTCACATGAGGCGCAGGGGGAATTTGCTCTTTCCTAGTGGAGCACAGGAGATTCTTTCCTGTGAGATGCCGCCCCAGCTCCTCTGTCATCAAAGCATGGTTTGAATGTTGAGGTAACTGCCAGAGGAAGAGTTTCCAACTTTGCAGTCATGACAACACCGCGTGACACCTGCACCTTCAAGAAGGGAAATGGAGGTGGTAGGAATGACTGTCGTGCTTTCTTATGTCCCGTAGAAAAGGCATCTCTCCTTTCTAAAAACAGAATAAATTTTGGTCTAAATTCTCTTTGGGCTTTGCAAGGCCTGTTTCATTGCATTTAACAGAGCTCTGGGAAAGCGCAACATGCTCTCTACGGGAAATTTTGGGTAACTGGGTAACTGCTGCACATGGTAACCAGAATTTTTGAGGGCCCTCTGGGCATTGCTGTAATACAGAATGATGAAATGAGAAGACCGAGACAACTATCAAGCATGCAGTATTTCAAAGCAGCCCTGTAGAATACAGTGCCATCCACGGTCTGTAGGATTTGACAGGCGAGGCAGTGGCAAGGCAGAGAGACAGGCAGAAATTGTGGTATTTTGGTTTATCCAAGATAAACAGAGGTATAGCAGAAGTGCTCAGATCTGAATTTTACCTGAACCATCAATGGTCAAAGAGGCTAAGGCTCCTTTGTTTGACAGCATATCACTCAAGTAAGAGAGGGAGGTGTTAGGGAGGTGTTATCTAACACTTCAAATCAGTATTTCCATCCTCAATGTTCCCCTCCCTCACCAGAGTCAGGCAGCACTAGGTCTGTAGCATCAAGGTGGTAGGTGCACAGTGTTGCCAGGTGAGCTTCACAGCATTTGGGGACCATCGGGCAATAAAAGAAACTCACCCCCTGTGTATGTGTTTATATCCAGACGCACAAAGGTCTGTTGGCTCTCTGTTCCTGCTGAAAACAATGGGCACCTAGCACTTAATTCTCCATGGGGAATGGAAAGCCTCATTGCTTAAAAGCTAGATAGATCTTATGAACTATCCATCACATGGATGTGAGGCAACTGACTGCTCATCTACCCTGGGAATACTCAAGGGACAGCCTAAAAAAGCCTTTAGCAACAATTTTGTTCCTCAGGCTGGCGAGCCAGGGTGGGCTACTCCTTCAGTAAAAGCCCTCGCTGTGCCAGTGCGAGAGCTTGATTAATGCAAACTGACTCTTGGCCAAGGACTCATGCCATCAGCAACCTTTTCTAGCCACCCATTAGCAGATATTAGTATTTGTTGTCATCCCCAGCGTAGCATTTCTGCAAGTACCGAAGGGTTTTTGCCAGGTTGTAAGTGCTGGGCACGGAAGTGTTGCAGAGCCTGAGGAGCTGTTGCAAGGGCACGCAGTCACAGCATGCTGTCCCCATGTACACGCTGGGACCTGGTGCCCAGAAGATACTTCAGCTGCACTTGCAGCTCTGGTACATGTTGGAGACTGAGGCACAGCAGAGCAGGAAAGGATGCAATGTGCGACATACAGTTCAGCGAATTTGACTGTTTAGGGTTGTTTCTTTTTGTGTTGATCCAGTTAAGTCACTGCCATTCGCAGCTGGCTGACTGGGTTTTAGAAGCCACCACAAGAAAATCTTTATTAGGAATGCACAAACAGCCAAGTGATCTATCAGAAAGTGGAGAAGGGAGATGTTTCTCTAAAGAAGAATGTATACAAGACAAGGTTTTCTGATTGGGTGGAGAAAAAAATTAGTGCTATTTGTCCATTTTAAGAATCTATGGAAAAGTGAATAAATTATTCTTTGCAGCTCCTTTTATTATTCTGTGCAGCTGCAGGAAAGGGCTGTATAATTTATGTGCATTCTTGAACTAAAATGCGTGGTCTGATGACTAGACATGGTAAGAGGGCAAGCATTCCTCTCACTCCACAGGATTTCAAAGATTCTGACATGTCCTTTCAAAAATAAAAATGAAAGACTTCATGCAAAAAGTAAAAGCTCATCTTTCCTTTTAATCAGATGAAATATTTTACTATTAAAAAAATAGTTTCTTTATTTCTGATTAATATTTGATTAGACATTGTGACAATATGAAATGCAAACATGGCTTGTGGAATAGCTTAAAAGTAAAAATGTTAATTTTTAATTCCTACAGTGGCCCGCACTTAAGTCATACTGTGTGGTCATTAATACTGTCAGTCCATCTTATAAGGTGGCCACATAGCTAATTTCCCTGCTGTGCAAATACCATGTGATGAAACATAGAATTGGGTTTGTGGGCTGTATGTTACCCACAGGCCAGTTTGTTTTGCAGGTCTACTGCAGCAGGTCTCCCCTAAGAGGGTCACAGACTCTAAAACAGACCATAAAAGTAGCATAATATCTGCTCAGTGAGATCCATCAGGTCTGGTGAAGAAGCGGCCAGCCATGAGTGATGGTTCAGTATGGTATAGAAACGCTGTAATGTCCCATGTTTTGTGTGCCGTTGACATCGTGGGTTGGAAACTGTCCCTTTCTAATGCAATTTTGCTTTCCTGTTAAACACCGTTAAGAAAGCATATCAGGCAGGTTAGAGAATCCAACTTTTTATGAATCCCAGACCATAATGAAGATAAAATTTGCTTAATTGTTAATTTTTAATAGGATTAGACTGGAATGGCGACAGAGGAAAACTCAATTGTTTTAAATCTGCAGTATTTGTTAAAAAATAGCAAACACGCCATTTTATGGTATCCAGGGGAATGATGTATGCAAATGCACTTAGAGGATCTCATCTTCATTTTGGCTAGCCAGAACTTGTACGGTGTACGCCCCAGGCACCTCTGCTGCTAGGGCTGTTGCATGCATGTCGTCAGACTGTGGTCGCTGGCTCATTTCAGAAGGGTTCTGCAAGAAACTGGGAGCAGGCACCAATTAGCTCACCTGCTGTTATTTTCTCATCATCACATGGGGTGGTTGAATACACTGTCCAAATACTTAAAAGGGACAGTGAATGGGGTAAAACAGCAATCCCCCTTTTGTACACCGGAAAGCTGTGCCGCGGGCAGTCGTACATACGTGTTCTGTAAGGGAGACTCCAGTATTTCTTAGATACCGATTGAAGATCATATACTCTGTGCTCCGACTGCACTGTAGAAGAGTTAAATTTTAAAAAAAATAATAATTAGAAAAACTTAATGCAGGCTTTTAAGATCTTTGTAGCTGAACCAAAATGGTTCTTATACAAATGTGGCGGGGCCAGCAGTGTGCTCGACTGAGCACAAAGAGACATTAGGTTTGGATTAGGATCAGCATTTTCAAGAATACCTTGTGTATTAGCCTGTTATGCAAATGCAACTAAAGCATGTAGGAGCAGAGGCAGGTGCTCTGGACCCGGCTGAGGAGGTGACAACACCCAGATGCTGGACCACGTTTTGCTAGAGGTTCCACAGTTGGTGGAGCAGAAAACCTGTTTCCTCCATTTAAACTAATGTGGCTGACTTTGCACTGAAGCAGATGCCTCAGAGCAGAAACATTACTGCAGGGCAATGTAGTTTCTGGCAAAAAGGCAGTTACAAGCAGCTGGAGAGCAGTAATCTCCTGCAACAGTGAAGTTCTTTGGAAAGCGGGTATGTGCCTGTGCCTTCATTTGCACTGACACATAGATCCTAAGTGGCCGTTGCTTTGGAAGGTGAGAACTGAGGTCCCCAGGCATATGAGTCCTGTGCAAAATATATCTGGAATGTTCTGCATTTATTGCATGACTCTTTATGAAAATCTCTGACAAATTTTATTTTAAAAAATGAGATTTCTTAATAGATAACATTTGTTCCTAGATAACAAATTAAGAAGATAAACCAGACATGACATAGCTGTAAAGGGAAGAAGTACTTTCTTTCATTGCTCTGAGGATGCTATCAATATCTCTGTGTATAAAATGGAGTTCAAATGATTCCTAGAAGATGTGTGCATCCACCATCCCTCTTCATGAGTACCTTTACCCAACATAAAGCGAAGATTCCCCCAAATAACAAAACTTAGCAAGAGAAAACGAGGTGGACAGATTCAAGTGTTAGTTTGACTGGGAACATCTGGAAAACAAGATAATGTTCCACAAATTTGTCTTTTGATTGATTGCTGGAAATTATTTGCAAAGCTGAACCAGTGGAGGAAGCTTGATACAGAAGATGAAAAAATACCAAAATGTCTTTGCAGTAGCTTCACTGGTTTGTTGCCATTTTTGAGACCTGGGACCTAGGCTGAGTTGCAAAAAGAGCTTTGCGGTTATCATTATTTATAGGGAAATGTGTTTCATGCACAGATAGGTGTAAGACAACTTTTTTGCATGATATCCCTGCAAAAACTGTTGGTTTTGTCAGCGTACAGGGTAGTTCAAGCCTTTCTGCTTCCACATGACTATCCCTAACGCCACTATCTATATTGCCCATACATTCCCCTCATGCAGAAACCTCCAGCTGTGTCAATTAAATTCCTAGCTACAGAGAAATTAAGTTAAAGAAATCTCATTATTTGTTTTCGTTTGTGAAACAACTGAAAAAAAAATGTTTTTTTTAATTATTCCAGAATCAATTAATTTAGGTTAAAAGGTCTGTTTTCAGGGAAGTCTCCAAGCCTGCCTGTGGTGGAAATCACAAGGTCTACCTGCAGAGTTCTGCTATCACATGTTGTGCTGCACACACAGCAATAGCGGTGTGAAAGGCACAGAGAAAAAGCCTTCAAGTTCATCTTTTAAGTGTGTAACTTAATAGCACGTGTGTAACTTCTTCCTGTTGGAAGATAAACCAAATATTTTCCCTAATGAGCTTAGTGGGGCATAGAGCTAGCTATCCTGCCTTTGGAAATGATCAGAAAGCAATTGTTTATCTTTGGAGGCAGACATGAGCTTCCCTTGGCACTACAAAGCCCTGAGTTAGATTTTGGGTTTGTGCTGCCTCTCCGGCACATGCCCGTGACAGCGATCCCGGAGTCGCACCTCCCTCCGGGCCCTCCCAGCAGAGATGGCAATGGCTCGGCTGCCTTAAGGAAACCCCTGGTTGACCTTAACGTGGGGAATGAATGTTCCTTGGAATAAACAGTTTGCAAAAGGAGGCTGCTAATAGTGAAACCTCAAAGGCTCTTGCACAACTTCAGAAGGAGGAAGTTGATGCTTTTGACTTTTCCCAGCTTTGAGTCTTCTGGGAGGAATGCAACAAAGGAGCTGTTGACATCCGCGCTCAGAGTGGCTCATGATATACTCCTGGTGGGAAAAAAATTACATTCTTGGGTTTCATAGCTGCACTTTTTGAAGCTTTTTATAGCTGGTAGAATTTGTCTTATGTGAGCCCAGTTAGAGAGACTACTGTATCACATCAGGCATAGTGCTAAAGGCTGAATAGCTCAGAGGAGCCTCCAGGCTTCATCCTGACGCAAAAGTTTAAAATCCTCTGCTGCTTCTGTTGCAGGAGGAATGATTTTTGTGTCTCAGAAGTAGTTTCTGTTCAAAAAATATTATCATTTTTTATCTGTCATCTCACACAACAAAACACGTGCACAGGGGGCTTGCTTTCGGGTTTGGTGTCACTGCAGTTTATAGACCATGGCCCCATTTCGAGCAGCAGCTAGACACCTATCTCGGGGAGGCCAGAAGGACTCATGCAAACGCGCAAGAGCTTCCTTAAGTGGGGCAGACAAACAGCAGGGTACTTGTTTTTAAAAGCTTTTGAACACATAATCACCACTTCTTATCCCTGCAAATTCTGATTATAATTATACGAAGGAGGAAATGACAAACAGAGGCACTGACACGAATGTGTGGGCCAAGAAAAGAGGAAGAGCGAGAGGGGCGAGGATGAAATTGGTGTGCAGCTTTCAGGAGGCTCATGCAATTATTCATCAGGTGGGAAGGGAAGGAGGTGGAGATGAAAAAAAGTAAAGAGCCAGGCTTTGCCACCCTGAGCTTAAGAAAATGACAGGAAGACTGGGCTCAAGCCCGCTGACATCAAGGGGAAGCTTGCCATTAGTTCCAGATTGCTTTGCAGCAGACTTCAATATCAATATTTTATCTTTGCTTCCAAATCCCTGTCTGAAATGCTTCTGCTCAGTCCCCAGGTTTTGGGGTGTTCCTCCAAGCCTTTTGCCTGTGCATCCCTTGAAAGCAAAGCAGCGGTCTGCCTGCCGTCTTCCGCGTGACAGCCTGTCTCGGGACGTGCAAGGCTGTGGGGAACTAATGGGGTTTTTATTATCATTTTTACAGGCATCGGAGAAAAGGGCCATTCAATCCATCCAGTCTGTTGTACCATCCTGATGGTAACGAACGCATTACTGCATTTCCCCAGTGCCCTACCTTCTAGGGGAATACAGTGCAGCTGTAAACCAGCTGTGCTTCATTTGCACTCAGAAACAGAGCCCTTTTGTCTGCTTCAACTGTTATTTACCATCTTTTCTTTCACCCTTACTTCCTTCTTCTTCTCCTCCTACTTCTGGCTCTTTACAGGCAAAGTAGTTGCTGAAAGACAGGTTCACACTTTGAAGTGTGCCATTCACTGGGACTTAGCATCTATCCTGAGAATATTAGATGTAAGGCAGCTTTCCCTATGTCTCATATGAAGCCAAGTGAAGAATGACTCCTGTTGAGTGAGTACAAAAGGGTGGCGCGTTGCTGTCCTGGCTGCAGTTTCATTGGAAAGAATGGATTTCTCCTAGAGCTTTAAGCACTTGGCAGAGACCCTGATCTGTTGACGTACCGAAGCGAGTTTGCCAGTCAGCCACAACTGCTCCGCAGACTCCACATTTAAAATCATTTCCACGAGACACCTAGAGATGCTGTGTTGATCATTGAAGAGAGAGTGCTAGCATCTCCAGGGTATCTCCACTGTTGCAGGAAAAAAAAAAAAAAAATCCACATTTCCCATTTTATCCCTAAATCAAGGACAAAGCTGAGTCAGACAACAAGCACCTTTTCTCAGGCAAGATACTGAAATGAAAGTATAGAGCCTGATTCTTCAACTGCTAGTGAGAAGGTTTGCTCTGAGCATCTCCGTCAACACCATTGAGAGCATGGGTAGCAGCAGGCTGCTTCTCTCATTTTAGTCCAGCGTAATTTCCCCCACATTCCAATCTCATCTTTCCTTATGAAAAAACCACAGGCTTTGGTGCAAGTACTAATACAGCAGGAGCAGGTGGACCATTGCTAATGCATGGATCAGAAGAAGATGGTGACATACTGCTTTTATTTATTCCCTGCTCCCCTAACCCAATGCATAGGAAGCTGCATCCATCCAACAGATAGCAAAATCCATTTCTTAAATGACTTTTCAAGTACAGCATTATGGCTACAAATCCCAAAAGAGCTTTGGTGCAGCCCAAATTCCTGGTATGCAGCTACAATAAAAAACGAAGTGACATATTTTGCAGTGGTTTAGGTTGCTTTTCCCCTGACCTGTGCAATTTTGGCAGAGATGGAAGTAGTGTTGCAGACTGCTCAGGAGCTGCTGTTTTCAGTGGTTTTTTAAGAGCCAGGTGTTTTTTTCTTGGCCGAACAAATGCTGGGCTGGCAGTGGTATTTTGGATGCTAGTGCCATCCAGTGGCCCATAAAGAAGGCCATAGGGTACTTCAGTGTCCCCAGGGAACACTAATGCGTTGCGTTTTTCAGCCAAAGTAGGGCCATGCTGAAAACAGGTGATCAAAAAAGTGAAAGCCTTGAATTTTTGAGAGGTCCCTTTTTTATTATTATTTTAAGCATTATGAACACAGCCCCATTTGCAAAAAGGGGTTCAGTCCTTGGCTGGGCTTAGTTCCAGTTTGGTGCTCTCTGAACAAAGGTTGGTACTCAGAAGTCAGCACAGCTGTCTTATGTTGCAGACTGTCATTCTTCTCAGCATTTAAAGCAGATTATCAGGGAGTAATTCTGCTCATAGGAAAAAGGAAAAAAGAAAAAAAAGCTGATACTGCAGTGTGGTTATAGGTGGACAGTAATTCTACAATTTAGCAAAAGGACTTTTCTGGCAGCTTCTAGGTATCTATTCAGGAACACATACATATGCATCCACATGTCAGAAGGAAACGAGGCAAAGTTTATTGGGCCAGCTGATACCACTGGGAAAAAACAGGCAAGAACTTACTCAGGTAAGGGAGAAGGAAGTAGTAAAATTCAGGCTACATATGAACCATTGCTCTGAGTTGCATTACTCAGACAAAACCAAAAAGGAACTTCAATGTAAGTAAAGGAATTATAGTGTGGGCCATTGGGAAAATTGACGGGTGCTGTGAAATTTGTCGTGTCTTGGTCATTTCTTCACTTGCTGTTTTTACATGCTCTTCTTCAAGGGCGATGACTGTTTGTCCATGGGTATTTTTCTTCTGTTAGTAAGTTTTATGAGGGTAGGGGGTTGTCTGAAGACCAGGTGGAGGGGTAGGTTCAGGAAAAATAGTATTTTGAGATGTGAGCCATAAAATAGATATTTGTAATCCAAGTGTATTTGCCAGTCTTTTTTGTCTATACAGAAGGTTTTGCTCTTGAAAGTGCTTTTATACTCCTCACCTTACAGTTTCCAAAACTTGAAGGACCTTGAGTGGGAAAGACTTAACATGAAATAGGGAACTTTTATGCTGAGCAGAACAGGACCAGGATTTTTTGCCTGTGGAAATTTTGAATCAGTCTTCAAGATTGCTGGTGAAAATTGCAGCTCACAAAATGCCTTCCAGGAGGAATGTGAGATGCATGGTCTATAGATTACCCAGCTCTGACTGTAGCTAGCTAGAGGAAAACAAACAGCCATCTTCCAGTAAAGTACAGACCTGAGGCATAAACCCTGGCAATGGGATTAAAGTGCGGATACACACGGCCCCAGAGTCTAGCCCGATCCCTTGATTGCCTCACACAAACAGAATAAATTGTTGGTAACAAACAGAAAACATGCATTGCAGAGACCTTTGCCCTGCGCTGGCTTGGATGTGATGATTCTCGTGACAGTAATATGAATAGACTGATTCACTGTTTGTGTCCCTGCCGAGAAGATAGTACCTTTATCAAAACATATTTCCAGTTCTCACAAGAGCGCTAAAAATAGTAGAAGTGCTAAACCAAGAGCAGGAAGCAGACTCTATGGATCATCATGCTGTACTCCAACCTAGTTAACTGCATTGGCTCCTAAAGAATAATAATGTGAGGAGGGACTCAGAAGAAATTATGTTTGTTGCTTTTATGCATGTATTATATTTGTTAAGGATGAAACACAATCTTATCTGCAAGGAACAGCATAGCATTGTGCAGCTCCAAAGGCAGACTAGAAAAGAAATCACGGCTCCAGGAATCAGAATTCCTTTTAAGTTTCCTATTTTAAGAGCTCAAATGCTCCCACTGTTTCCCCTTTGGAGCTCAAATTCACTGCACCATTGATACCTCAGAGTATTTCCCGCTAGCCATGTTTGTGTGTGATGAAAAGAGTTCAGCATGGTTCCCAGCGGCCCTTCTCACCCTGTGCAACTTCCCAAGGCATGTGCAAAGAAGTAGAGACCCCTCAAGCATTTCCCCTTGCCTTCAATGTCACGACAGCCTGGCCAGGTATCTTCTGGACCTAAATGACAAGTTGTGCTATGGGGTATATTCCTGCTCGAGGGGAGTGACATGGGGTCCGGCTGTTCCTACCAGTCACTGTGCCAGAGTAATCTTCTGTAATTCGGGCCTGGAAGACTGAGACAAGTCTACTGCTGCTGAGGAGCCAGTAATAACAAAGTGTTGTGTTGCATTGCTCTGGATTCTCCCTTCGCTTTCTGCCATTGAAGTAGAAGCTCCTGAAGAGAAGGGGTAGATTATGAGGAGCAAACTATATATTCCGTAGGTGGCAGCCAAGATCCTGTTGTGTTTCAGCTGCCTGTAACTCTTATGCGTTGTTATAGTCAAATGATTGACTAAATATGTGCTTTGCAGAGTTATGCTAAATAATTACCTTTATTTCGCAAGCAAAACCATGTTTAACATGTTATGGAGAAAGAGGTTGTATAAGGGAGCACATGTGGTTGTGTAGGATTGCTTGGACCCAAAGAAATGTTCTAGGAAAGGTCTTGCTCTTTGCAGTAGTGTTGCTGAGTTGATGCTTACCACAGTACAGAGTAGAGGAGATCTCGGGCTTGAAGGCACCTGGTAGAAGAGCACTGGTTTCCTAACCTTTGGTTGAAAATCTCCCCTCTACGATGTGTACCTTCTATTCTGTTGTGGTTTTTTTCCTTCTTTCCACAGAAGTGCTCCGTTCCATAATGGTCAGTGGTGGTTTTGAGTGCTTTTGCTAACCACAGGAGCAGGAAAAGGTTTATTTAACTCACAAGTTTTTTTCCCAGAGCAGAAGCACGAGCCAGATTTTATGTAGAGCTATCTCCAGAAGGAGCTTCTAGATAGTACGATGCTTACAACTCTTCTACCACCTGATAAAAGTAAACTCAAAACTCTTGCCCTCTCCAGGCTCTCCTTTCAGGTGATGTTTAGCACTAGCCTAAATTACAAATTGTGTTTTGGCCTACATAACACTAGTCAGGGGAATATGATGATTTACGTCTTGTTTTCACTAGCAAAAGCTAGATGGAAGAAGGTTTGAATTTGAGTTTTTTGGACGATGGCAAGGGGTTGGGTCTTTTTCTTCCCACCAAGCCCAGACTGAGAAAGTGTGGACACCTGCAGATGGAACGCTTTCTAGTGGAATCCAGCAATTTTGCCACTTCAGACATAAATATTATGAAAGAGCTTGTGATATTAGTGATTGTTACCAGCACACCCTGTACCCCATCCATGCTCACGGGATGCTCATCTTGTAAGCTGTTGTAAGCTGTCTGCTGGCAAAAAGGGGACGCAGGTCTCCCTTTCCCCATCCCTTCCTGGCAACAGGGAGTTTCGCACATTTGATTTTCAGGGGACTGTGGAGAGCACAGGTAGAGCGGCTTGAACTGATCAATAGCACCTCACCTTCAGAGTGCATCCTTCACCTCACAGAGCAACCTGCTCGGCAGTGAACTCATCGTGAACTGTCTTCTTGCTGGTGCACTTCTATAAATCGGTCCTTGCTTGAGTGGAGGGATACCTAGGAAACTCCCAGCATTTCAGGGACAGAGGCTTGCAATTCAGTAGCGTCGCTACTAGCAGTCTTGCCATGACCTGATTTTAGTGGCCGTGTGCATGCTCTGTCGAGCAAAACTCAGCTTGCTGTAAGAGCCTAGTGCTGCGCCCTCTTTTCTTTGTGGTAAGTAGCTAGTCTTACAACTTGTCGTTTTTCACATTGTCAGATCAGTGATGTAGTCTGTAAAGTTTATTCTGGTGTACTGGAAGAGCATGCACTGCAGATGTGCAAACAGTGACCTCATTCTCTTCATATTAAAGACTGGGTGAAGCCATTCAAAAATCTCAGTGATAATATACTTAAAGTACTACTGTTTTCTTTAACAGTTATACTTTGCTTAGAGCTTGATAGGGTGTCAAACTAGTGTCCTTCAACAGGAAAAAAGCTTGAATCATATAAACAAGTTATAAATCCTGAGCAGGTCTTTGTGGAAAACCAGTTCTCCCTGCTTTTATGAGCCACCACCCTAGGAATCTTTTCCCTGACAGTTAGAAAACATCCTGATTTCATCAATGTCCATCTATAGCATTGCTGAATATAGTTAAGGTTTAATGACAAACACTGTGCTCTTCCTTGAGCTTCCACTGTGCTTGTACTCACATACTGAAATGTGACAGGAGGAAAAGCTCAGGTACATTCTGGCTGTTTCTTCCTGGAGACATACAATGCTACATCTCTGCTACATACCTGTCCAAGGATCTGAGCCACAAAAATTCACAAAGTGCCAGGTTTTGATCCATCTGGGCTCGGGATTTGGGAATCCATTTAGTTTGCACAGAGCTCTTGTGCACAGTGGTTAGGTTTGGCTGTGAGACTGTTGCTGTCATAACATTACGGCCCCAGGCAGGAACTAGTGCGTCTTTGTGTTAGATTTTGTGCAAATACAGAACAGAGACTGTATCTGCCACGAGGGGCTTGCAGACTAAATAAAGTTTCCCGTCTCTGGCGGTGGCGCAGTTGGAAGCCCAATCAAGGTAGTGTGGGTAGTGCTGTCTCTGCCATGGATTTAGAGATCCAAAGAGGCCACTAAAGAAACAGCAGTGAGTGACAAAACCTTACGAAAAGTGAATATTTCAACACTACACACTGTCCAGAGCCCAAGCCTCTCTATAAGCAAAACTCCCTATGAGCAAAAAATAAAATATCGTTCTAACCTGACCTTACCAAGGCCTCTAAGTCCTCTCCTCGTTTGAACTATTTGGTCCCCTCCTGTGTAGGGACTTGCAGCCAAATGTGATGCTGACCTAAGCTGTGGGAACTGGCTTTCGCGCAGAGCTCAGCAGCTCCTGCCTATGCAGGATGAGTGGTCCACTAACATTCAGACCTCTGTGAAAAACCTCCCTTGGATTCCTTCATTGTGAGGGATAACTGAATTACATATGACACAAGTGCTAACGCATAGAGGAGGGGGATTTTTCATCCCCTCTTCTGTACCTGGAAATAAATTCCCAGCACCCTTCCCAGACTCTCCTGTCATCCCTGGAAAAGCATTGGGTATATCTTTTCTCAGTGGACCATGGGTGTTGGTTTTACATACCCTTCTGCAGGTCCTAGCAAAGACATGCGAGTTGTTTGTGTGCAGCATCATGCTCAAGCCTGTAATTGTGTCCCATTCGGGCTCTGCAATGATCCAGCTTTCAGGTAGCAGCACAGCCATCAAACCGTAATTAGCTTTGTGTGGAAGATGTAAGTAGCCCAGTGGAGAGCCAGCAGTTTTCTTGAAAATGTGAAGAGATGAAAAACACTGGGTGCTTCTCAGCAAAGCTGGTTTTAGCTGAGTTTGAAACAAATAAAAAGATGAGTTTTGGTTCTCATCTTACTCTGGCAAATGTCCCCTGTTAGGTAGGTGGGGAGCTGTTATTGTCCCTCTACCTCTCTTCTTTTTCCTTTTCCTTTAGCTGAAAAAAGAGACAATATGAGCACTGTACCAATGTAATAGAGTATCTCTGAAGAGGTTTGCCAGTAACGTGCCCAGAAATTACATATCTCTGCTCCATAAGCTGGCAGAGTCAGCTCTGCTAAGGCAAAGCCAGCATTGTCTCAGAAGCTGTGGAGCAACCTGGCCACCAAGGGCAGATCCCATTAAATGTAGTTTATAGAGCAAGGTAACTTTTTGCTCCCCAGATTTGTCACCATGCTGTTAAATGCAGGGAGCATACACAATGGTGGTTGATATAGTTTAGCACAAGTGTGGAGCAACACCGTGTTGAATTCAGGGAAAAAGTGACCTTATGCTAGGGTAATAGAGGCAGGTGCTTGAATTTACATGGTGCTTTCTGTCTCTCTTGGCCAACGTCCTTCAACATCTTTTGCCTTTTGAGCATGTTTCTTTCCATTTAAAAGGTCAGAGATCTCACTTGTGGATGTCTTTCAGGCCTAAGAGGGGCTGCAGGGAGAGGCGGTGGGGTAGGCTCCTCGGAGTCTGCTGTTCTGTTGTGCTATGGCTTCAACGGTGCGGCCAGCTTAGGAGATCACACCTTCATTTCTTCTACAAGCTCCTGCAGAAGATCAAAATGTACAAACCATGTAAAATATCGCAACCTGTCTACAAGCTGTATTTTGCACCTTAATCCAGGAGCTGAGTAAAGAGAAATACACATCTCACCCAGACCTGAATGAAAACAGGTCCTTCACCAGCGACTTCTACAGGGATGAGCAGAGCAACAGGTTGAAGACAGCAGCAGATGATGACTATTCACTGACTTTTTGTTGCCTAAATCCCTGGAGGTGACTAAGCTATCCATCTTAAAAAGATAAAGCCTGAAGGAGGGGTGATAAACCTCCTGGGGCAGCCACAGAGAAGGATCTGATCTTCTTTGAGGAAGCTGAGGTGTGCAAACTAGTGTGTCCTGTACGTCAGGATGGAGTAACGATAGGAGGAAGAAAGAATATGACTTTTGGGAGGGGACCCATCTGCAGTTGCATCCTCTCCCTCCTTCATCTTCCTGAGAGGAATCGCTGCAGAGATGCATTTTCAAGCTAACAGAAGAGCAAAACTGACAGAAATGCCAGGAAGGAGGAGAGAAGCTTTTTCAAAATCGGAGGTTACAGAATAATAAGGCCTCCTTAGAGCAGAGGTCTCCAGAAGGCCCAGGCAAAGGCAGAGGAATTGCACAGGAGCAGTTAAACTGTATCCACGTGGAATCTTGTTGGAGTTCAGGAGAAGACTCCGCCTTGCTCTGACTGGAGGAGATGGGCAGGAAGAGGCAGCAATCAACACACATCCCTGCAGCCTTTTATGGTATCTGCATGGGTTGTTTTTTTTTTTGCACACTGTTTGCTGTTAAATAAGCAATTCAAATAGTTCACAGTTTTATAAACCTGTCAGGTGCGTCAGCTAAGTGTGAAATTCATCCAAACTGTACGGGCGTTGTTGCTTCAACCCCCCGCCACACACCAAGCACCTGTGCAGACAAACCTGCACAAACCATGCAGCAGTCGTATGGGTCTCTGAGATGACCTTGAAGCTGTGAATTCCCAGATACACCTCACAGCAGGGATGCAAATCACGGAGAAATGCAGGCAGTTTTCTGAAGGGGGTTGGAACCTTCAACAGCACGGCAGAAATTTGCCTATTTATAATGGATCTGGGTTCTGAAGCATGAAAGCAGTCAGATCCAGGCTGTGTTTTCTTGTTGCACTGCCCCGGGTCTCCCCCAGCAGACTGACACTGTGCACTCCTCTGCATCCTGCCTGAAGCCACTGTGACCTGCAGCCGTGAGCACACTGCCTTGAGGAGCTGCAGCTAACCCGTCCCTGGAGAACCAAGTGGGCACGTGTTGCGGGCTTCATGTGCTTACCCGTTCCTCCTTACTTAAGGTGACACGCTGGTGGGAAGCTGCTGTGGGGTCTGTTCATGTTGCAGGGACCAAGGTGGTCTCTGCCTTTGATGGTGCGGGTAGATGAATTTGTTATGCAATCCGTAGCATAATGTCCCAACTGTTCCTATTCACGAAGAAAGCGTTGGGATGCCTGACCTAAGGAATGACATAGCAGTAATACCTCCCGCATACTGCTAAGGTTCAGTGTTGAGGCATGTGATCCTACACCTGTCAGATTAAATAAGCTTTCCAGAAGTAAGCTGGTTGGAGATGAAGCCAGTTCTTTTATGTGCTGCGTAGGCAAGATGCCAAGGCCGAGGCTGGGTAGGATTTTTAACATACCTAGATCACGCACTGAGCATGCTTTTTTGCCAAGCACATAGATGTATCCACCCTCTCAGTCACGATCATACTCATCATTTATGGTCTCTGATCTCTCTGTTCATGTTGGAGTAATGTGATTCCCCGATGAACTGGAGAGGAGGCAGGGATGGCATGTCCAGCAGCCCCATCAGGCTCTGGGACTCAGCAGCCTGATTAGCCCAGCCCCTTAGAGCCTCTTCAGAAAGAATGGGAAACTTAGCCGGAACAGTGATTTGTGAACTGGTGCATCATCTCGTTAGCATCACCAGTTTGAAAGGACTCCGGCAGCTGGAAGGTGGCAAGTCTCAGGCTCTCGATTGCATCCCCCATGCTTGTAGGGCAGTTTCTCTTCCTCTTTCTTTTTGGTATAAAATAAGGCAGTCTTTCCCTTCCTGAGTGTAGAAGTTAGGACTCAAACACACTAGCAACTTATGTCAGCAGATCCCTGAGCATCAGACGATGTGAGTATCCTTAACTCACGACCAACATTAGACAAAAGCTTAAAGAAAGAGTTTTGAGCTAATAACTATCTTGCAAATGACAAGAAGCGCTTTTCAGCAGCAGAGGAGCCCAGTACAGTACAGCTGCTTAGCACAGCCCTGCGACACCAGGAGATCCAGCATGGTGCTACGCAGGCGAGCGCCGAAAGCCTCAGTGTCAGCAGGCAAGCTACCATGCTCGCAAGCAAAGGGAGGAAGCCTCAGTAAAAACATTTTGATGTGAGGCACTGAGACCCTGAATAATTGGCTAATGCAGCCAGACTGTATGGATTAAAACAAAAAGCCCAGCTCTGTGTATTAGTTCCAGCATTTGGGTCTTTTCTACCATTACTTTGAAAATAACAAGCAAAAAGCTAGATGTGGTTCAAGTACCAGAATCAGCGCCAGTGTCATCCCTACAGGTGCTGGCCATTGCTCCATGCTGACCAGCCGGACTAGTTTGTTCCCTTTCCGCTGCAGGAAATCCCATTTCTTCTTCCCACTTAATATTCTGTGTCTTGGGGAAGTTGCTTGAAGTGGGGATGTCTGTTATATATGCAATTAAACTGAATAAAGAGGGAAAGCAAACTCTGCTGAAATCACAGTGTTGATGGTTCCAATCTAAGTTCTCACCAAGTGAAAAATAATGCATAAAGATTCTCACCAGGCACTTGCTTAGGGGGAAACCAGCATAAGGAATCACAGCTTCATCTTGGATGCCTTGACTTAAAAACTTTGCGATTTATTTTTCTTTTCTTAATGCAAGAGTTAGAAATTCCTTAATTGTTGTCATAATATTACGATCTGCACCTGCTTTGTAGGTCAAGATCAGCCTTGTATAGGTGTTTCTCTGCACATTCAGCATCTTGCTGCAATCAGGGATGTTTCCCCAAACTTTACAACGTCCTGTTTGGCAGCATGAAGATATATTTAAGGAGTGTATGAGGCATCAGGGTAAAAAAGAGACACCCGCTTTTCTTTGGAGCTGTGGTGATGTGATTAAATTAAGCCTGTACCGACCAAAGCCTGTCTTTCTCCTTTTCAGCAGCAAACAGTGAAAGGGTGTACATTGAACAGCATGGATTTAAACCAAGGCTAATTAGTGGCAATATGAGAGCAGGGAGAATTAATGAACTGGTTTTCTACAAATAGTCTACTCAGCCTAAAGAAAACTCCTTGTTGTATATTTTTATGAATGAAAACTTAGATCAAAGCATGCTTAACATTCTTTAACCAAAATATATTTTTAAGAAAAATACAGAAAAAAATAGTTGATTAAAAGTAGCTTCTTTCAGAATTTTGCTGGTGTTCTAGAGAAAATAGAAGAATTTTCAGAATTTGTTCTATGCAACATTATCTAGAAAATTCCATGTTATTTTTAGGAAGAAAAATAATTTGCTGGATGAAGACATTGAATTTTCCATCTAGCTCAGGCTGCAGTAGAACAAGGTCAGTGCTAGCAAGCTATACACATGATCTTGGAGGTTAGCTGTAGTAGACACAAGGTAATGAAGTTCAGCTGCCTGTCATTTATCACTGGTATTAAGGATTTTCCAGAATAATGGATAAATCTGTCTATTTCATGATTTATACTAACAATGTGTTCTGTACAGTCTTTTGAGCACTTTCCAGAAATAATTGATGCCGCAGAGAAGGTCACTACAGGACTCAAGTGGTCCTGAGCTCTTACCCATTTTCAGGGTTAGTGTAAAAACTTGGAAGTTTTGGAAGAAATGCTGATGTGGAGTTAATAAGGGGTGGGAATTTGGCATTCATAGGACATCTGTTTAATTCATTGTCACATTTCCCAGAACAGATACTCAAACTCCAGTGACCCTGCTCACCTCTCAACAGCTGTTTAAGAGCCTCACACCACTGATCAAACTGTAAATGCATAGCAAAGTGCGGCTTTATTCCTGTAAGTGATCGAAGGGAAGCAGCATCTGTGCATCTCAGCCTATGTTCAGTTGCAGTTCAGACTTGGGAGGAAAGAAGGAAAGTCAACTAAACATTCTTGTACTTCAAGGACTCATTATGGTGGTGGCCAAGTCAAAAATGCACATGGGTTGTGTTAGACCTGAACCACTGATTCCAGTGACCCACTGGCATTCAGTGAAAGGAGGAAACTGCAGGTAAAATCTTGGTTGCATCAAAATAGGGATGGCTGCTCCATCAAAGTGAGAACTTCCCCATGGGGTATCAGAGGAAACATGTTTCCTCTTAAAATAATTTTACTCCACCATCTCAATGAGACATTTTTCCATTGTGTCCCCTTTCAAAAATGCTAATGAGGGAGTTTTTCAAAAGGAAATTCCTTCCCGCGTTCATCACTTTTCATTAAGAGCTGTTGTTCTGGGAGCAGTGCCATCCTTTTATTTGTTGTTTGAGATGCATGGTGATTTTAATTAAGCGGTCATTGTCTGTGTGCATCGTGGTGGTTGCATTCAGTGACCAGGGAGCTATAATTATAAGCATGCAGGGCAGCTGAAGTGTTTGCTGCAACCCTTCAGTGGATTGTTGTCTTCACCAGAGAGGATCCTTTCTCCTCTTGGACAGCTTTGTCCTGCATAGTCTCAGGTATGACATTGGCAGTGGGCTTGTGGCAGTCATGAAATGTTCATATTCAGAAGCCCTGAACAGGAGTGTATCCTACAGGGCTCCATGTGGATGAACTCCTCCTTTGGTGTCCCAAACACACAGGATGATTATTAGGGTTCTCTTACTTGAACCCTGAGTTGCGGGCAATGCACATGTGGACACAGAGCTACTCTATTTGCTTTAGCAGGTCAACACAGGAGAAACCCATCTTCGACATCGTGCAAGGGTAGCCTAAGTGTGAGATCAAATGGAGAAAATAAATTTTGTGAGTGTGTTTTCCCCATCTGAGCAAGAACTGTTATTCTGCATGCAAGTGACAAAATCAGCAAGAAAGGGGGCTGCAGACCAGAAACGTTTGCTCCTTTCCCTGGAGCACATAAGTTGGTTATGGGGAGCTGTATCGCTATCTCATTCAAACCACCCTGTTCTTGTACATAAGCAAATAACTTCTCTGACACTCACTACTGGAGAAAGGCATTGCAAAGCTGCAATGAAAGCCAGTTTCTGGCCTGAAGGGATTTTCTTTCTTCACCCTGAGGGTTCAGCTCTCTGCAAATGATTCTCCCTTCCCCTTACAGAATCATAGAATTGTTTGGATTGGAAAAAACCCTTAAAATCATCGAGTCGAACTGTTAACCTAACACCGCCAAGTCCACCACTAAACCATGTCCCCAAGCGCCTCATCTACACGTCTTTTAAATACCTCCAGGGATGGTGACTCAACCACTTCCCTGGGCAGCCTGTTCCAAGGCCTGACCACTCTTTCAGTAAAGAAATTTCTCCTAATGTGCAATCTAAACCTTCCTTGGCGCAACTTGAGACCATTCCCTCTCGTCCTATCGCTGTTACTTGGGAGAAGAGACCAACACCCACCTCGCTACAACCTCCTTTCAGGTAGTTGTAGAGCGTGATGAGGTCTCCCCTCAGCCTCCTCTTCTCCAGGCTAAACACCCCAGTTCCCTCAGCCGCTCCTCATCAGACTTGTGCTCCAGGCCCTTCACCAGCTTCCTTGCCCTTCTCTGGACACGCTCCAGCACCTCCATGTCCTTCTTGTAGTGAGGGGCCCAGAACTGAACACAGGATTCGAGGTGCGGCCTCACCAGTGCCCAGTACAGGGGCACGATCACCTCCCTGCTCCTGCTGGCCACACTATTTCTGATACAGGCCAGGATGCTGTTGGCCTTCTTGGCCACCTGGGCACACTGCCAGCTCATGTTCAGCCGGCTGTTGACCAACACTCCCAGGTCCTTTTCCTCCGGGCAGCTTTCCAGCCACTCTTCCCCGTGCCTGTAGCGTTGCCTGGGGTTGTTGTGGCCGAAGTGCAGGACCCGGCACTTGATCTTGTTGAACCTCATACAGTTGGCCTCAGCCCATCGATCCAGCCTGTCCAGGTCCCTAAGCACAAGCCTGTTCAATATATGAGAAACAAAGAACTTCCGTAACATCCAGGCTCTCCTGTTTACTCCCTGGCCGGGGTCTGCCTCCGTGAATTAAATCTATTTTGTGTCCAAAACCAACATGCCAAGACATTTCTTGCATGCTGTGGCAAGCTGTCAATTTAAAGGGAGTCAACGCTTGTGACAGCAACCTCCAGTTTAAACCAGTTTCACAAGAGAGGAGATGAAGGGCATACCTGATCATTAACTGTTCACCTTGTCTCCAATCGCTCCTTAGCTTCCTGCTGTGCATACAACCGTGGAAAGAGCAAGCATGAGGAAGAAAGCTAAACCCAGCCCTTATCTTTTAGGTGGCTTTCACCTGCTTACCTCAGGCATTTATCTGCTGCACCTGTGCAATTGGCAACTCCTGTTGTTCATTCCTAAATAACCCATCTGCTTGTTGCTCGGCATGATGGAAATGGCCACAGCTTTGTCCTAAGATTTGTGGGTATGTGGAAGATACATTGCAGCAGCATCTTGTACTCCTGCTGTCCTTGCATCCCACCTAGAACTTTCAGACATACAATTTGCTTTGTTCGGGTAGGGAGACGGTCCAGTAAGGTGAGCCACCAAGGTCCTAGGCACTTAGAACATTTGAAATTATGAATCTGTGGTTTAGGTAATACGTCTCCTGCACAGGGAGACACTAAGAGTGAAAAAGGGTGGCAGTTTCTTAGATGCTACATAGGAACACAGAGTGCAGTTTCGTGAAGTTCAGAAGCTGGATTCCAGTATACAGACACAGGAAAATTGTCCCTGGATCATGTTTTAAGCGACACAAAGCTTAGCCAGGTGGCCACGGTTTTCAGGGGAGTGGGGCAGAGACAGTCTTGCAAGAAAATGCAGGAGCAAAGCTGATAGCTTACATTTATGTGTTGTTGATGGTATAACTGCAAAGAAAAACGGATCTCAGAAATGGTTAAGTACAGGCTGTGGTTCAGCTGGGAACAGGGTAGGAGAGGAGCTGCAGGAGGACTCATTCCCATAATCTGAAACAACACATATTTCCCAGTGCTCGAAACAGGAGACCAGACAAGCCTCCAGCTCGCAATTATGGAGGCTGTGTGGCTACCCTTAACAACAAGATTTTCACTGAGCACAGACATGCCAGTGCATATGCTGATCGAGTTTGATACACTTGGCAGAACGATGGGCTCCACCTTCTTGTACTGGCAGCAAGTAATGAAAGTGGGCATTGATGATCCAAAAGGAGCAGGCATCCTGCCACCAGCCTTCGAGGTGTGTTTATTCTGCCGTAACAGTGTTTCTTCTTCAGTACGGCCTCTTCTGGTGCTGTGATTTCTATTGTCTGCTGTTTACAACAGCAGAAAATGTTTAGAACTGCATTTTGCAAAGTGCTGTCAGTACTGGGCTGCATCGTCGCAACTGGTAGGGATGGTTGCTGTCAGGAGAGTTTCCCACTCTTCAAACGCAACAGGAATATAAAAGAACTGTCCAGACAGGAATGAAGCAGGTTGGGAAAAAAAAAGAAAGGTTAGCAGAACCCAGATGCTCCTTTTCCCCCGGAGTTCTGGATGTCCCTGAACTGGCAACAGAAAAATGAAGTGTCAGCAGCTCTTTTGCTTGTTTGTTTCCTTACTTGCTGCCTTAAAATCTGTGAGCTTTAAATAAACAGGGAATAGTATCTGCCAACTGTGCCGAGTGGACAAAATAATGTCTTGTTGAAGAAATTCACGTGATTCTTTGAAGACAATTCTTTGTAACTGTTTTCCTTGTTTTGAAGCAGATTATAATTTTCCTCCACCTGTGCCATTTTTGGGTTCATTTGTTTTGCGTTGGCACGACAGACAGGAGCTCATCCTCTTCCACCCGCTCCTCCATGGCGGGCTGGACACTTGCTTGGCATGCAGGATGAAGCCAACGGGAAATCTTTTCATTGAAACTACCGGTGGTAGCTCCTCCAGTGTCGTGCTGCCCATCTCCTCAAGGGTCACAAGATCCCCATCGGGTTTTTTGTTGAGTTGGGGATTTTTTTGTTTTTCCCACCATGTTCTTCTGGATACCTGCACCATAAGCCTTAGCCTGCGGCCAGATCTGGGCATGTATTTTCCCAGTGAGATCAATCAAGTAGTGTTTAGTTTCTGTGCTGCTCCGTGGAGTGCTTTCTGCACACGTCTGAGCTCGCTTTAAACCAAAGAAATCAGGTGCTTCTGCCAGTACAAGGGGAGCAGAGGACTTTAACAAGGCTTTCCTGCCCCAAGGATTTACATGGCTGTAGAGGTGCGTGTTTCTCCTCAGTTATGACTCTCTGAGCTGAATAATCTCTGTATCACTTCCACACTGTGCAGGCAGATTTCTAAACAAGAAGGAAAATGATTTTGTAATGGAAAATTGAAGTATTCTGTGACTGCAGTGTCAAAGGGGAGCATTTTGGTATAACTTGTTTTTTCCAAGGCCTTATGTTTGATTTGGTTTTTTTTTTGTTGGTTTATGGTTGTTTGAGGTTTTTTGGCTGGAACAGTTTGACAAGTCTGACACTAAACTGTAGGTTATTTTGATCAAATGTAACACAAGATTCAGACAAAAACTCTTGCACCCCTTCTCTGATAAATGAAAAATCAGTGATGTTAGGATGAGCACGAGAGAAGGACAACCATACAAAAACTTAACAAAGTACCTCTACACCTTTAAAACCATCTGTGGTTCAGGAAGATGTAATTGCAGTTTGTGTAGTAACCGTCGCAGTATTCCTTCCCTCTGACTGTCCCCAGGCTCCCCTGGGACCCCCATCACCTTGTAGCGTCCACAGCATCCTGAGATGGATTTCCACAGCAGACCCATGCCTTGGCTTCAAACCTGCACCATCCAATTTCACTCGATGCCCCTTTTTTCTTACAAGAGAAGACAGAGTGAGCAGTCGATGCCCACTGGCCGTCTCCATGCCACCACTCATGATTTTACAGATCTCCATTTTGTCCTCCTGGCACTTCTCTCTCTTCCAAGTGGATGGGGTCTTACTGATTATCTGATACATTTGGTTTTTAGCGATAGGAAAGTGGCACTGACCACCTTTAGGGCTAAGCAGCAATTACTACCTTTCCGAAATCAAGCCTCTTGGAAAAGGAAATAAATTTATAGTTTCCATGTTGCACATCCGTGTGTGAATGCCTGAGTACAAATCTCATTTTTCTTTGAACAGGATTCAGGGTGTGAGTAACCTTGCCATTTGACCTGTGTTCTTTTCCCATGATTTGGGTCTGAGAATAAAAAAATCAAGTACTTTCACTTTCACATTTTCCTAGTATTTTTTGGTGAAGGGAGGGATGTAGGGTTTGAATCTCATTTTACTTGTGAACATCCCAAATATTCAGTGTGTCCTGGGTGTACCGCCCAAATGGTACTCCTCTACCATTTCGGAAAGGTAACTATCCGTGATGAGTATCTGTATTGTTAAAAAAGCAGCACCTCAGATAGATACAAATTTTTTCTTTTAAACCTACCACATTCACAGTAAAACTGGCTTCAGTGCTTGTTTTCTCCACCTCTTTTTAACCTAGTTTCTATAATCCCTTCACTTCTTGAAAAAAAACCCCAACACTTGGTGTTCACAGACACAGAATAGCTTCAAGGTGTGCGTACGTGTTTGACATCCCAGCCGACAGTTTTCACTACCCCCGTCAAAAGGCACAGGAACTGTACAAAATCCGGTCATCTTGCATATACCCAAGCATCCTCCTGGTTCCTGCCTTCTCCCTATGGCTTGAGCTCCACGCATCCTGGCCCAGGGGAGGAGATCAGGGATGTTCTTGGGGATTACTTCTTGGAGGCAATTAGTGTTAACTGCTAGCTGAAGCAGTGATGGATTACTCCCTGCGTTCTAGGAAAAAAGAGGACATACATTTAACTGAAGCTGTCCGGAGTGAACCTGTTTGTTTAAAGAGAGCACTCTATTTTCTTGGTGCTGGGACCCTTAGTAAATTAGTAACTTAACAGGCATACTTGGGAAAAAGCTATCTACAAGTAGATGAACAGAGCAATAAGGAACATTTACTGGCTTCAACGTAGAAAAGTGCCTTAACAAATGCTCAGATGTAAGCATGTGCTTTGCTTCCCAGTGTTTTCAGTAAAGTCCTGAATCAGAGGCCTGCTTAAGTGGGGGTTGGTTTCATCTACTGGGTGTCTAAAGTCTTTGACATGCTGATTTTGCTGGGATTTTTGTCAGCCAGTCCAGTCTTCTACCACATTTTTTCAGAACATACCCATATAAACCAGGAACACATGTAGTTCAACCTCTGGTGACTGGGAGAAACCTAAATTGAATGTGGTCTAGTGACCTGAAGGTGAAACTTCCTGATAGGTAATTACCAATGCTGTGATGTACACAATCTTCAGAGAAAAAAAATTAGTTTTGCTGTCATACTCCTCAGCCATAGCTGTGATACAAAATCAGAGGGTGGAGGCGTGCAGTCAGGCTGCCTGAAAGCCAGTGAAATGGAAACGTGAGCAATATTCCAATTTAACTCCACAGAAACCCACTAGTTAGTAAGTAGTTCAAGTATTTTAGTTCCTGCTGTGTTGCTGCCTACAGGGAAAATACTCTAAGTGCTTTCCCTTTCTCACAAAGAAAAGAAGTTTCCATCTATGTTTTATAAGGCTGTCTTGTCACATCCATTATACAGCATGACACAACCAGCCAGAGGAGGTACTGTGGTAATTTCCATCATGTGTTTTGCGAGAAGGTTTTTTTATTTTTATATATATACACATATATATACACACATATAAATGTAGGTCAGTTAACGGTGAAGATGTAGGTGCCTTATTCTGGCCTGTGGAGTGTCAGATGTGGGGTGTTAATGCCAACATACGTGAAATCCAGACATTCTCTCCTCTGGCCAGCTTGGCACAAGCAGGGCAGAATTATCCTTATTCTGAGAATATTAGGCCATTAACTGGAACAGCTTTTAGAACTACTTTGTTCCGGTCCATGACTGGCCAGCTATTTGAGGAAATAGCAAAGAACAAATTTTGTTTTTCAGTCTCCAAAGTACACTGTTAATATTGCAGAATGAAGAAAATGGCAAGAAAGATCCCTGAACAATGTTGGATTTTTTTAACCCCTGAGCCATCCAATATCCTGTTCCATTCAAAAATGCAAAAGGGAGATGAGGATTGGAGGAGTGATAGGAGGGATGATCCACAGACTATCAATTTTATATAAGGAAGGATTTTTAAAGGTGCATGCATAAATTTTGTATACCTGTGTGTGCACAAATGCAAACTATCTTGTGCATGTACAGAGCATGAGATGTCAAGTTTTCAGCTGAAGACAGGCACCATTTGTGACATTTTAGTTATCCAATTTTCCTATTCCAAAACAACTTCAGCAGAGTATTTTTGTTCAGCAGTAATATTCTTACATACTTAAGATAGTGGGGAATATGTGTGTGTGGATGTAGATATACACAAAAAATCAGCATATAAGACTGTGCAGTATATTACAGAACTGCTTGACATAGGCATCATTTGACTACTTTGCCTCTCCTCAGTTCATTACTCCAGCCCTCCCATCACCGTTCTGATGGCTCACTCTTCAGCAGGAGTGGTCCAGACAATTATCTAGCTCCATGTTTTGCTTTGTTTTGAGTGAGCCTGGCATTAAAAAAAAAAAAAAGTTTCCTGATCTTCCTTATCAATGTAATGCTTTCACTCAACATGCCCTAGTTTGAGGACCAATATAAACACAGTTAATTTCTGCATAGGCAGCATCTTATTGTATGCCCCTTGAGGATGAGGCATGAAGGTTTGAAATCCCTGGAAAGTGGAGAATTCCCAGAGCATCGGTAGGGCACCTAGAAATGAGACAGAAAAATTACTTTGGGGACTTAAGGAATCCCCGAATGTCTTCAAGCCCAACCTTATAGCTATTGAAATATTTAAATAGCAAAAACATGCTTTCATGGGTGGGGAATAAAAACTGTTGTTCCAGTAAAAACTGAGGCTGGTACGCTTACTTGACTGCCTCCATTTACTACTCAGTATTTCTGTCTTGGCTGCAAAATCTAAAATGAGAAAAGATCTCCAGGAGAGGGAAACTGATCTGGGCTGGTGATGGGTGAGGAGAAACGCTCTCCGCAAGGTGCAGAAGACTGACGAAAGGCAAACAGTTGATACTTCATAAAAGGAAGGTGTTGCAGGGGAGAAAAGCAGGTCGTTCTCCTCTTGAAACACCTGAGAGAGTCTGCTGCCTGCTGAAGGGAGCAGTCTGGGCACAGACGAGTGGCCGTGTTAATGAACGTGACCGTGAAGACCCTCAGCTGTGGAAATGACCGTGCTGTCCTTGGTGCCACTCCGTCAGCCCAGCTTCTGGGAGCCAGTAAGGGCCAGCTGCTCTTGTGTGCTGGTGGCTTGAATTCTAAACAAAGCCAGTTGGGGGGTTATCTGTCCCATTTGCTTTGCAGGTAAACCCCATGCAATCTGGCTGAAACACCTTCTCCCCATTGAGCCAGGGGAAAGCCTTACCACCAACCTCGCCGGGATAAAACAAGGTCTGCAACCCAGCTCCCTTCCTCCGTGATGCCACCCACCGCTTTTGTGTCGCCTTACTGTCACACAATTACACCACGCAATCCATGTTTTTGGCCCAGTATCTCAAATGCAAAAGCACATCTTTGTCCCTTTAACTTCTCTCTCAGCATTTATGCCTGTTTTCTCCCCTCCTCTGGGACTGTGCACTCTGTTGCTGCTCCAGCTGCCGGGAGCGAGCGAGGAGAATTTCTCCTGCTGGCGAGCGACTGGCTAGTCTGGGGCTGGTGTCTTCCCAGGACGCGGCTGTTTGCAGACCAGCAGGCAGAGGAGCAGGTGAAATGGGACTGGTGACATCTGTACAGATGCGTTTGACTGCTTACATGCTCTTACGAATCCGCTACCCTTAAAGCCTCCGTTTCTCTGATGAGATCTCTCTCTCTCTCTCTCTCTCAAATTATTTTTCCAAGGAGAAAAGGAAAAGGCAGACAGAAATAGAAGGCAAGAGACAACAGCTTGAGGACCAGATACTTCAGCTGCAGCATTTCAAGGTAAGGGATTGATGCCAGAAACGATGGATTGACTAAATCTGTTCATTATTAGACATGCAGATCACACGTCTGAAAGCTGGGAAGAGCCCGCTCCGACATGAAGCAGCTTTCACTGCCGGAGCCTGTTTCTTGCAGTGATCATGTCCTGTCTGCTTTTCATTCTGTGTGTTTCATGCACAGGACCATGTTGCAGAAACGGCTTAGGAGCATGGAATCGGGAGGGTGTGAGCGCAGGCAGCACGGCGGTGCTGTTATTATTAAACACTGTTATTTATTATACATAATGGTAAGACACCAATCGCTGTGGATTGGGTGTGCACTGCATGGCTTCAGTGAGCACTTTCTGCCTGCAGAGCTGCGTTGGATTTTTCTGGTGCCTGTCATTAGGTTTTGTGTGTGTGTGTGTGTGTTGCAGAGGGTGTGTTAGTTAGCATGCGTGCATGTGTGTGTAAAGCTTTAATTGTAGGATGAAGTTATTAGGCGTACATGGCATAATAAAATGGGCATGTATGCACATGCAGGGAGGGTGTTGATGCATATGTGTGTGTTTACATGGAGAGGCGCCTTGATATTTAGCAGGGTGCCAAGCAGCCCCAGTCCCTTTTGGACTCCATGACAGCTGCAGATAGCATCGTTTGAAAGCCATCCTGGTTATTTCTATCATTTATCCTTCCTGTCAGTAGCAGAGTTTGTCTTTACATTTGTGCATAGTGAAGAGAAGAACAAAAATGTGCATGTGATCTTTTTGTAACCAGTGCGCATTTGTGGGTCAAATCTCATTAGATTAGTTCAGGGCCCGAGGAATTTCAGTGATTAAAATACATGAAAAAGATGATCAGGACTGGACAGTTTGTCCTTGCAGCAAGTGAGCTGGGCGGTGGTTTTGAAAATAAGATATTTAGGTTGCAATAGTATGTGTGTGTGTGTGAACAGTGCACCTGCGTTGGGGAGATGGTGCGCAGAATATCTTCTCTGCCCACGCATGCACTCAAAGACCAGACTTCAAGTAATGCTACAGACAGGATCCTTCTTCTGCCTTTCCAAGCCTCTGCCGTCATGTTCTGTAAACTATTCCTCATTTTCTGGTAAACATGATGCAGTTAAGCCCAAGTAATTGATTGCAGCCTACACAAATACTCCATCACGTTCACCATAATTCTGTGGATGTCACAGATTGTCTTTGGTGTTACCACTCAATGATGTGATTGCATTTCTGTGGGGCAACAGAAGTTGCCATTTCATTCAGGCTGCCATTGACTACAGGCAAGGGAGAATTTCTTCTGATGATTGTAGGTTGATGAAGCAGGGCAGTAAGGTGCCTTTCCAGCGCCTTCATGATGCTTGCTTTTTTTCTTTTTGCTATAAAGCTGAGGACTTCCTTTATCATGTTAACTGTTTCCAAGCTAGCTGAATTATGCTTTTTCATGAAATTCTTTAAGCAGAGCCTTTTGAAAAGCCAATTCTGGCAATTCTTTACTTCATCTGATTTATTTTTATATAGCTGTTGCTAAACTGAATTTTATCATCACCCATAGGGAAAAGTAAAACCTTTCAAGGTGGTGCAGTGGGGTCAGCCCCTCGGCTGGTGTAAAGTGGCACTGACTTCAGCCCTGCTACGCTGATTGCCACTAGTGGAGGTTCGGTCTTGCTGCATGGATTTCTTAAGTGACACACATGAAAATTAACTATTTCCCTTTATCATTTAGCTCACAGCCTGGAGCAAGAGCAGTAATCATGCAGGAAGCTAAGGGGAGATCAGGGCACAGAAATTTAAAATGGCAGCTTTCTTATCTAAAAGCACAGCCAGACTTAAGGTCTGTAATGCTGGGTGCGAGGAGGAGCATCAAGATATGATAGAAACTTCTCGACCTCTCCATTCAGTGGCATCGTCATCAGAGGAGAAGTGTGTTGCTTTTACTGGAGTGTGCAGTACTGGAGTACTGTACCACCAAACAGCTGTCTGCTGGGAGACCTGCATGAGGTGATGGCAGAGGTCTGTCTGGGATTGCAGCATTCATCCTCATTGCAGCTAGGCTCTTCCTAAACAGAGGGAGGGCAGTTACTCCACAGGCCTAAAAAAAAAAAAAAAAAAAGAAAAGAAACGAAAAGAAAAGAAAATAGAGGCACTAGCTGAGGGTATTTCCCTTTCTCTGTGGAGACAGACCAAGCAAACTGCATTTTCTTTTCATGCTTTGTTCAGTGTTCTGGTTGCTTAGTGGGGTGCTGACCAAAATGGCATTTGGCCTGCCAGCCTGCTTTGTTCATTTGAAAAGATGTGTATCCTCCCCCACCTCCCCAAGGCTCTCCCTCACCTCACCCTGGTTGCTCTGAGCCTCTGCAAACCAGGGGCTCCAAGTTTGCTATGAATATAATCCCCCAGTTTGATATGGCCTCCCAGTCTGGCTCACACAGTCCAAAACATGTGCATCCATTTTCCTTCGGAAGTGCTAGGTAGAACAAGGTTCATTCCCTGAAATATGTGGATTTCCCCTAATTCTGTGCAAGTCATAAATCCAGGTCAAAAAGACCAGGTTTGCCTAGGAAGCCCGTGTATTTGCTCAAAATGCTGTGAGGTTGTCGACGTCAGTGTGGAGTGTAAGGACTTCGTATCAGTGTTCAGTAAAATCTGCTGTGAAGAAACCTTTGAAAATAATATCTGGGTTAATCCTGTGTCTGCAGTATCTGGGTTGATCCCACAAGCATAACAGCTTGAGCTCACCCAAAGACATTCATGCCAGAACTCAATGGGTTTGGGTTATTTCTGTGCGATGCCAGGGTAATATTCTTTTAAAAATACACTGTGAAATAGCATGTTTGGTGACCTAATAAAGGTTATGGAAGCTACAGGGGTTCTGTTAATTTCAGACAATTTTATTCACATAAGAAAAATATCTAATAGAAACAGTTTATTGCAAATGTTTATGCTGGATTGCCTACAGTTTTCAAGTTGCTGATGCCGGTTAGACCCCTGGCAAAATGACTTAACTCTACTACCAGTTCATCCATTTTTCCCTTGTTACATATCTGGCTGAAAATAAGGGAATGGCAGCCACTGCCCTGTCATTTTAGGCAGAACAGCTCAGCAAACGCTAGAGTTAGTAAATGGCAGCACTGAATGTGGACGAGGCTTTGGTAACACGTTTTGCGGAGGCTCCTGAGAATGAGGCCAATGGCTTTATGGCTGAGGATGCCAGGACAAAAACGTGGCTCAGCTATTAATGGTATCTGTGAGTTTCTGCGTTAATCAAGTGAAACCCTTCAAGTGTGAAAGTCTGGAGCAGGAGAGAGTCTGGAGTAGTGCAGGCTCTAAAAACTGAATTCCCTCATTGCTGACAGTGAAAGCCATATCACCTCTTCTGTGAATCACTGGAAAGTAGGGACGTTGGTGAGCATGGAGCATCCACGTGGTACTTTAGGGCCATCGGGGCACTCCATTGAAGGCAGGAGGTGTATTTGTCTATGTTACAATCAGATGCTTCATTGGAAAGGCCCTTGGTGTTGGAAAAGGTATAAGGGTGTTTTGAAGCCCCATTTTTGGAGACTGAATATGCTGTTTTTCTCTAATAAGAGGCATTTTCAACAGCTCTCCTTACCTCCCAGCTTCTTTAATCTTCAATATCAAAATAATCCTTCTTCTTTCATATAACACAAGTTGTGTCTAGTTTTGTTTTTTAAAAGTAGATAGAGTTTAAACTTCATGCATCAGCAGTTCATTGGCCATACTCCTACAAACGGGGCTTGCCACGCCCGTGAGAACTGGAGGTGTTACCAGCTTCTGTAGTTTGAAGTCAGAGAAGTGGGCAAAATTCACCTTGCGCAAACATACTGTCTGCAGTATCCATCAACATAATGTTGTTTCTTGAGGAAGGCAATAATTGATTTTCGTTGATTAGTTGCACTGGAGATATAACCTACAAGCAACAGCTGCTTTTAAGAACTTGTTCAGCTAGGCAGCAGTTGGGCGGGCCCGTTTTAATGGAGATGTTTACTATTTCAAATAAACTCTAGGGTAGAAGTGTTTCTTCCAAGGTCTGGCTGCCTCTGTAGTTAGTTGAATTTCTATAGTTGTTTACTGTAGCTCTGTTTGGTGGCGGCTGGTAATAAAATAAACAGCACAAACCCTCCTAATTGAATGAAAAATGACTTCTCTGCTGTTACTTTAACTATTACAATAAATCCATTTACCACAGTTATTTTATTTCCGGAGCAGTATAAATATTAGGGACCTATTTCTGTTAACATCTGCTTCTTAAAGACTGCGGTTCATGAACACTTAATCTACAACATAATTACATCTTTACTCTGAAGCAAAGAAGAGCCTTTTTATGTTATAAAGATTTTGTTAGGGTTAGGTTTTAGCTGAAACTATCATATCTATAAATAAATTTTAATTTTATTATTCCACAGTTATGTTGCCATCCTCAATTTATTCTAGTCTTAAAATAACTGCTGTCAGAGAATATAAATAGATATATCTATCTATCTAAGCATATATATATGCATGCAACAGTGTGGAAAAACAGAGATAACTTTTGTGAATGAAGGAATCTTGTTATTCCTTTATGTTGAATTCCTTCGTAATTTTCAAGTAAATTAACCCTTAAACTGAATGGCGACTCAGTCAAGCACAGAAAAAATGTTTGATGATGTCATGGACAATCTCCATTCTCTACAGGGCCAGTGCAATAGCCCCCAAAACCTATTCTTTTTAACAGTCAAGCATTCTTTCTGGTATGTGATGTCTGCTATGATAGTCCCAGGCTGACCCTCTGTTTTTAATGTCCCGGAGCCCACCACACCTCTGTGAGACTGGAAGGTCCTGCCATGTCCATTTCCCAGCAGTTCTGGGGCATGGAGAGGTTAAGAGCTAATTTGGAGAGAAATTTCCATTTCCAGAGCATAGGGGACCCCTGTTCGTCCCTTTCTATGCATTGGCATCTTTGGGCTGACGCCCACGTTACCCTGGCAAGCTCGCCTCCCACCAGGATTTAAGCTGAAAAGCGAGAGGCTCTCTGCCTCTGTGCTAACCTGTTTTCTGATCCAGAAGAGAAATCCAGATCTGTTAGGTCAGAAAAGGAGTGGGAGAGGGAATACGGCTGCACAGCCTAAGGATTCCTCGCCGAGAGGAAAGGGACCTGGGGGTGATGGTTGACAGCCGGCTGAACATGAGCCGGCAGTGTGCCCAGGTGGCCAAGAGGGCCAACGGTATCCTGGCCTGTATCAGAAATAGTGTGGCCAGCAGGAGCAGGGAGGTGATCGTGCCCCTGTTCTGGGCACTGGTGAGGCTGCACCTCGAATCCTGTGTTCAGTTTTGGGCCCCTCACTACAAGAAGGACATGGAGGTGCTGGAGCATGTCCAGAGGAGGGCAACGAAGCTGGTGAAGGGCCTGGAGCACAAGCCTTATGAGGAGCGGCTGAGGGAACTGGGACTGTTTAGCCTGGGGAAGAGGAGGCTGAGGGGAGACCTCATCGTGCTCTACAACTACCTGAAAGGAGGTTCTAGCCAGGTGGGGGTTGGTCTCTTCTCCCAAGTAGCCGGCGATAGGATGAGAGGGAATGGCCTCAGGTTGCGCCAGGAGAGGTTTAGATTGGACATTAGGAGAAATTTCTTTACTGAAAGAGTGGTCAGGCCTTGGAACAGGCTGCCCAGGGAAGTGGTGGAGTCACCATCCCTGGAAGTATTTAGAAGACGTGTAGATGAGGCCCTTAGGGACATGGTTTAGTGGGCATGGTGTGTTGGGTTGACGGTTGGACACGATGATCTTAGAGGTCTTTTCCAACCTGTGTGATTCTATGATTCTATGATTCCATGATTTAGGGCACTTGCTCTTTCTGAATTGCTTACAGCGTACGAAACCTTGCTGGGAAGTAGCATTTGGAAAGAAGGGATTTCAAAAATCCTTATATGTTTTCTTTTCAAGTAATCAGAAAACAAAATATCTGTCTCTATATCGAGCCATAATAGAATAGTTTCTCCAGGCCAGCTACACAAACTGACTACCCCAAAGAGATGAAAGCTTTAGTCCTTTAACTCATGTTTCTTACCTGCTTGCCTGTCATGGCCATGCAGCTGAATATATTGTAATTTTTCTGGTATAATCCCTCTGTAACAATGCTTTTATTCAGAAAAAAGGTATTGTGTGAGCTGTACTTTGAACTGGGGCAGAGTTATCCTGGGATGACCATGTAAGTGTCCCCATACAGGCAGGGCTTCCTTGAAACCCATCAAAATTGGCACTCACCAATTTGTTCGACCAGTAACAAGGTCCTTCAAGCAGGTCACTCCCACTCCGGCAGTTTTCGTTTTAGCCAGACTGTGTCAAAGTAGCTCGAGGATGTTTACAGCTCACGTCAACCCCAGCCCCTCCTGATGGCCTGATACGTGCTCAAAAATAAATTCACATGACCTGAATCCAGCTTTTTAAAACAATGAATATAAGAACTTTTAAGACCAGAAAAGAAAGGAATCTCTGAAAAATAGCTTTTCTTTTTGCCTCTTTTGACCGATGTGTGTATGTGAGAAGGAGCGATAAACTGAAGCCGAGGACAGACTGAATGTAGAGAGGAAATTATTCTTTCAGAATAAAGCAACTGTGGCTGTGCGGTAATGATGATAACTTGCAAAGCCTATTTGTTTTGGGGGGAGAAGGTTGCCAGTTTTCAAAATCTCAGATGGTTAACTATTCCAAAAAGAGGGGGTTTTTTTATTATTATTATTATTATTATTATTATTATTATTATTATTATTATTATTATTATTATTATTTCTCTCAAAACCATGCTTTACTTCCTTGGAAAACGTGGAGTGAATACTCATAGGGAAGACCAAAGCATACTTTCTGGTTCCAGGAGGTAAAAGTGTCATCAAACTCTTTTCATGTGTGTATCTGTAAAAGAGGGTCTTACTCAATTTTTCAGTCCAACCACACGAAGTCCAGAAACTTCAGCTAGCTTGAAGCTATTTCTCACTCCAGCTCCAAAACTCCCAGGGAAACAGAGAGGTTCTCACGGAGTTATAAAGTGATTCATGTGTGAGGGGACCCCGGAGGTCTACTCCTGCCCCTGCCAAGAGGAACAGATTGCTCCCATGCCCATCCTCGTCCCATTATATTTGGACTCTTGCCCAGGATGAAAATCCCACAGCCACCCTGGGAAACCTGCTCCCAGGTTGGGCCACCGTCCTGAGAACCACATGTGCCCTCATTGCAGCATCCCCTTTTGCACTGCCGGTGTGTGCCTGCTGGGACAGCCCAGTCCCCTTATCCCTCCCCTTGCCCCTGCAGCAGCCGCTGGCAGTTTTTTATTGTTTATTCTCATTATGGTGCTTAATCTCACCACAAGCAAAATGCCAAATAATTGGAAAGAGCCATTGTTATCATCCTGCCATGAAGAAGTCTGAATTCTTAAATTGACTTCCTAAAGAGAGATGCTGAAAAATAAACACCAACTCTCCAGTTTAGGTATCGGTGTGGTTGTTTTCACCTGTTACTTCAAGCAGAACTTTCTGGTAGCCCAGGTGTATAGAAAATATATGTAGAAAAGAGCCTGTGTTTGTGTTATCTTTCATCTTATTGTTGGTTTTTGTCTCAATGTCATCTGAAGTCTTTAATGAGTATCAGAAACTCTTACCTTATATCAGGCCATACCTATGATCCCCTTCAGTGAAATTAGTCTGTATAGACCAGGGCTCTGTGGCTGATGAATGATCTGAACAAGAGAGACACAAACTTTGTGTCCTTTCTCATAGAGTCTTGACAATGTCTCTTGCTGTGGTGGGTTTCCTTGCAGCTGAAAGAGCTTGGGTTTTATTTCTTCATCTTTGTATGGAAACAACTGTCTACTTGGTTTACAAAGTTAAATAAAATATGGGACCTGAACAATTTAAAAGCTATGCATACAAAATATTTACACTGGTGGTCTTGCTAATGGATGGGAAGCTTACTCTGAGGACATAAAAAAAATTGGTGCTTTCTTCCCCCAAGCTGCAATTTCTGTTCCTGAGAGTTTTTAAAAAGACAAAGCACGAGACCTTCATGAAGGAGCTATAGCTATCATCATATCCATCCCTCAGGTAGCTTGCCACGGACGTGCTTTCCTCGTGCATCTGCAGCTATGGTTGCACACAGCTTACGCTGCAGCTGTGCTCTTGCATCCCCTTGCCCTAACACAGGGGCACCCAGCTGAGATCTTCCTTCCAAGTGAACACAAATCATGCCAGCTATCTCAGTCCTCCCTCACCCATTTCTGCAGTCACGTTGCACTGTTTGACGCGTTCCTGTCTGCGCTGTTGCTGTGCCAAACGCGTGCTTTGAGAAGAAGCAGTGACTGAGTAAATACTCAGGGGAGCTGAAGGGCTGTCAAGTGTACCAGCTACAGCAAACAAACGGAGGGGAAAGATTATGTCTGCAAAGACTTTTGGCTGCCATGATTCCAGGTGGTGCTTATTATAATAGTGGCCATCATTTATTTTTATTTACTTATTTACTTTATTTACTAATTTCTCCACGTGCACCCCTCTTGCACCCCCAGCCCTGTGGCTAACTGGTGCTGTAGCAAACCTCTGTCCCAGGAGCTAGAGGGAAAGAGGGGACAGGTCCCTTGGATGAGCAGACTGCCTTGGAGGCACCAGAAAACTTTCCAGCAGCTCTGAAAAAAGACCTGAGGACCAGTGATCCTGAGCGCAGGCATCCACTGCAGTAAGCATTTTATGAAAAGGGAAAACTCAGGCAAGTGACATGGTGGCCTGTGTCTGTGTGGCTAAGAAACTTTGGAAGAGGTTAAGCCATCAGTCGCCAATGCCTGGTCACAAAAGGTTGTCAATTACAGTGGGCAAGTCTTAACACACTTGAAAAAATTAGGTTAATGTGGTTTAATATTCTGTGTGACGAATACGCATTAAGTGACTGCTGGAAAAAAGTTTATGACTCTTGGTCTAAATGTATGCTTCTTAAAAAAATTTTTAAAGACATCGCTTCCTTAAGGTATTTCTAAGAAATGTTTTGTTCATTTCTTGAACAATGAATAACAACAAACTTGCAACTCTACAGGATAATATTTAATCTGCTTTAGAATCATAGAATTATTTACGTTGGAAAAGACCTTTAAGATCATCGAGTCCAACAATTAACGTAACACGGCCAAGTCCACCACTAAACCATGTCCCTAAGCATCACATCTATGCGTCTTTTAAGTATCTCCAGGGACAGTGACTCAACCACTTCCCTGGGAAGCCTGTTCCAATGCTTGATAAGCCTTTCAGTGAAGAAATTTTTCCTAATGTCCAATCTAAATCTCCCCTGGCGCAACTTGAGGCCATTTCCTCTCATCCTATCGCCGGCTACTTGGGAGAAGAGACCAACCCCCACCTGGCTACAACCTCCTTTCAGGTAGTTGTAGAGCGCGATGAGGTCTCCCCTCAGCCTCCTCTTCTCCAGACTAAACAGTCCCAGTTCCCTCAGCCGCTCCCCATCAGACTTGTGCTCCAGGCCCTTCACCAGCTTCGTTGCCCTCCTCTGGACACGCTCCAGCACCTCCATGTCCTTCTTGTAGTGAGGGGCCCAAAACTGAACACAGGATTCGAGGTGCAACCTCACCAGTGCCCAGTACAGGGGCACGATCACCTCCCTGCTCCTGCTGGCCACACTATTTCTGATACAGGCCAGGATGCCGTTGGCCTTCTTGGCCACCTGGGCACACTGCCGGCTCATGTTCAGCCGGCTGTCAACCAGCACCCCCAGGTCCTTTTCCTCTGGGCAGCTTTCCAGCCACTCTTCCCCAAGCCTGTAGCGTTGCCTGGGGTTGTTGTGGCCCAAGTGCAGGACCCGGCACTTGGCCTTGTTGAAACTCACACAATTGGCCTCAGTCCATCGATCCAGCATGTCCAGGTCCCTCTGGAGAGCCTTCCTGCCCTCCAGCAGATCAACACTCCTGTCTAGCTTGGTGTCATCTGCAAACTTACTGAGGGAGCACTCGATCCCCTCGTCCAGATCATTGATAAAGATATTGAACAGGACCAGCCCCAAAACTGAGCCCTGGGGAACACTGCTCATGACTGGCCACCAACTGGATTTAACTCTGTTCACCACAACTCTTTGGATTCAGCCATCCAGCCAGTTTTTTACCCAGTGAAGAGTATGCCCATCCAAGCCATGAGCTGCCGGTTTCTCCAGGAGAATGATGTGGGAAACAGTGTCAAAGGTTTTACTAAAGTCCAGGTAAGCAACATCCACAGCCTCTCCCTCATCCACCAAGGGGGTCATCTTGTCGTAGAAGGAGATCAGGTTAGTCAAGCAGGACCTGCCTTTCATAAATCCATGCTGACTGGGCCTGATCCCCTGGTTGCCACATGGTAGCTCTCAAGATGATCTGCTTCATAACCTTCCCCGGCATCAAGTTCAGGCTGACCGGCCTGTAGTTCCCCGGATCCTCTTTCCAGCCCTTCTTGTAGATGGGCATCACGTTTGCTAACCTCCAGTCAACTGGGACCTCTCTGTTTAGTCAGGACTGCTCCATAAATGATGGAAAGTGCTTGGTGAGCACTTCTGCCAGCTTCCTCAGCACCTTTGGGTGGATCCCATCCAGCCCCATAGACTTGTGTGGGTCTAAATGGTGTAGCAGGTCAATAACGATTTCCCCTTGGATTATGGGGGCTTCATTCTGCTCCCCAGCTGTCTTCCAGCTCAGGGGCTGGGTACTCAGAGAACAACTGGTCTTACTATTAAAGGCTGAGGCAAAGAAGCCTTTTCCTCATCCATTCTCACTATGTTTCCCTCTGCATCCAGTAAAGGATGGAGATTCTCCTTAGCCCTCCTTTTATTGCTAATGTACTTTTATTGCCTTTCACCGTAGTAGCCAGATTAAGCTCTAGTTGGGCTTTGGCCCTTCTAATTTTCTCCCTGCATAACCTCACAACATCCTTGTAGTCCTCCTGAGTTGCCTGCCCCTTCTTCCAAAGGTCACTCTCCTTTTTTCCCTGAGTTCCAGCCAAAGCTCTGTGTTCAGCCGGGCCAGTCTTCTTGCCTGTCTGCTCGTCTTTCGGCACATGGGGACAGCCCGCTCCTGCGCCTTTAACATTTCCTTCTTGAAGAACGTCCAGCCTTCCTGGACTCCCTTGCCCTTCAGGACTGCCTCCCAAGGGACTCTGTCACCCAGGCCCCTAAACAGCCCAGTCTGCCTTCTGGAAGTCCAAGGTAGCAGTTCTGCTGACCCCCCTCCTTACTTCTCCAAGAATGGAAGAATTCAATCATTTCGTGATCGCATGTTTATAAACATGCTATTTGGTCTTGGGCTGGCTAAGCTCCATCAACTAACATAGATTTTTTTTTTAAATTATACTCATGTTAGCTACGACATTGTTACTGAAGTCAAGACTACAATCAAACTGCAAGTTTTTCAGCATGACTTAATTCCCTAATCTGGGTAATGCTTGAGTCATATCCGTGTATCATGTAGACATGCTCCTTAGGCTAGAACAAGTGTCTTAGATGACTGGAAAGGCAACAGAAAGTTTTGTTGCTAAGCAAAACCAGATCATACCAGCAAGCTGGAAATGGATGCTTGTTCTGTTCCAGGGCCAGTCATGCCATACAAGGCCACATCCATCTTGCAGCAGAGGAGAGTAAAATCTTTTGTGTTTGCCGAGGACCACACTTCTCCTCTGTTTTGCAGGCAGACACTCTCGCACTGAAACCCCACATAGGAAAACTCTGCATCAGTCTGGGCAAAGAGTCAGGCTGTTTTGTTCCCCTACCAGAAAATGAAAAACTACAGCATCGTGCAGGAATACATTTTGAGGAGCTGTTTATTTCAAGATGGACCTGCCTGTCATATTGATTATGTCTACAACCCTTTTCTGCATTTGCATATTTATTAATGAATGTTAAGGTCATGTAACATTAATGTGACTACAGCCGTACAAACATTTTTTTTTCTGTTTTTTGGAAGGCAAGGGAAGGCCTGCTGGCAAAGGAATAAGTCTTTCTATAATCTCAGTACATGTCCCAGTAACCTCTTTGCTAATGCTGACAATTGTGCTGCACACCAGCAGGTCAGACCCAGACCCGCCAGGTAACCTGCAGTAGCTGGGTTAGGGCCAGCTGGAGGCAGAGGAAGCTGCCTAAAAATATGGCAAGCAAGAGATGCAGTGTTTGGAGCAGCCACGGGAATGGGGTAGAAAGGAAAAGGGAGGAATCCAGAGGAATTTTAGTGGTGGTCATTCTTGCATTTGTGTTCCTTGCAAACTCAGTTTTATCAACCCAGGCAGATGCTTGCGTGCACAGGCAGAGCAGGCTCTGCTGCTCCAGGAATCCCTCCCTCTTGTAGCTGATCCGCTGGCTGACAAAGCTGCAGTCCCTGGGATGGCGGCTCCAGGTAGCTGCCGAACAGCAAAGCCGGGCTTGTTGCTGCTTCCAGAGCTCCAGATCTGCCTGGAAAACTCAGCCTTTTTGTACCAAGGGAGTTTTTCTGAAATGCAAAGAGCAAATCTGAAATGGCAGTGTTTGGGGCTAATATCTGACTGTCACACTGCCAGGCAAAGGAAGAGGTTTATTGCAGTCTTTCAGTAGGGCATGGGCTGGTTATATGCAGATTTAAGAATATGAGGAACCAACTCCTGCATTCACCTTTTTTCCAGGACAGAAATACTGAGTGCATGTAGGGAGAAAATAATTTCATAATAATAAATAATTCCAGCTCTAAATTGTTAATGTCTGGTTGTCTTCAAGCCTCAAAACTCAAAGACTTTTGGCAAAACTTCAATTTGGCAAAGATTTTAGTAAAAGTGCCTTTCATATAGCACAACTGATTTCAGTGGAATTACACCAGGGATCATTATTGCCCATTTTGCACGGCACAGAAGAATATCATTACCCTGAATAGTCCATATCCAGTAGTGTTTCTCAAGAGCAGGCACATTTTAGTGGAGGAGGTTGTCTTGGGTCATCTTTTGACCTGTGTTTCTCCTCAGGATTATCAGCTTCCTCGAAAATTACTCAGCAGCCAGAGGAGTGCTCCACTTCAGCAAGCACTGCTCTCAAGGAGAGATAGTACTGATTGCCCCTCTAACCACTTGTAAATACAAAAAAACCCCAAAACTGCTTGAAGAAACTACCTCAAAAGGTAGCAGCACAGCAAGAACTGGCTTTTATATTGTCCTAAAGAGTCAAATGGCAAATCTGGCAAATGCATCTGGGCCTCAGGTTAAGACACTGCCACACTTCATGTGGGACTAGAAATGTGTTATTCTTTATGAGCAATGTTTAGGTCCGAAATCAGCAAGATTGATGGGTAAAACTAATTACCTTTCACAAACAGGGAGTCCACAGGTGGCATGTAATGGGCACAATGGTATATGAAAATGGTGCTTGAAAATTTACTTGCTATAATAAAATGTCCCCCAATACTTACACTTTTGATGCAACATTAAAGGAAAATGCATCCCTGAAAGTAAAGATTTTCTTTTCAATACAGCATTAATTCTACTACGTGCATTTAGGGACTATGCATTATTTCCTTGCTAGCACTAAATGTAAACAACTTAACGCCCTCGGGCTTTACTGTCCTGAAGCATGAAACTGGAATAAATAGCACGTAAGGGAGCTGTGCACCACATTTATGGCCATCGCTGTGCCTACTGCATTTAAACATTTGGCATGATTTCCTTCTGTCCTGTCTAACATCTGTTCACTCATTTCTGTCCTCACCATGATCTGTTCACAGAATCGTGACCTAGTTTTTTCCTTTTTTGCATGGTGCCGAAAAGTCACTCTTCTTTCCTACGCTTGAACAAAATAAACGTGGAGCTGCCAGTTATCTCTGCAATCTCACTTGTGTGCAGAGAAACCAAATCACCTGAGAGTGGCAGTGACCTAGAGCATCACAAGCCCAGTGCCCTTTCCACTTCAGTAATAGAGAGCCTTTTTAATGACGTGATCTAATTTTTGCTGAAGGATTTAGCCCTGAAAAAATTGCACTCTTGCAGTAAATGAAGGAATACTTATAGCAAACTCTAAACAGCGTAGCTGTTGTACCAGTGAAACGGTGCCTTCTGAAAGTACAGCATATTCACATTCCAGTATTGGAATGAGCTGTACAAATACCTGTATTTTCACAATAGTATATATCTGGCCACTCTTGAGCCCTCTATCATTGTGACAATGTCTAATCATACACCATGACTTTCGTGCATAAAGAAGCTCCAAGATGCAGTAGAGAGTTAAAACTCGTAACAGACAATGAAGGAGGAGCAATGCTGAAATACTAGCTTGTGGCCATTTTAATCACAGACTGTTAAGTAAAGCAAATGCACAACATTGTTAAGCAGGGGTAACTCATACAGCTAGCTATTTTGGGGCTCCATCCTCATGCAAGAATTCTCCTTTTAGCAGATTTGAGAAACACCTCCTATTCTTCCTGGGATAAGATTTTGCAAGATTTTTTCAAGAAGCATAACCCAAATTTCGTAGCTGTGGAGGACAGATGGCAGCGAACCGCCTTTTGTTTCCAAGCCACATCTGGCTCTGGTTTGCATCTGGCTGGACTGCCTTGATGCTGACTGTCTCACTGGACTGTCTCATATCCAGGAGCTGTGCCCAAGCACCCAGCGCAGCTCTACCACCTCCCTGCTGCGCCTGACCCACCCTTGTCTCGTCATGTGTGCCAAAGCCTTCCCCCCAGGTTTCTGATCAAAATGCCCTGGGAAAGATTTGCTCAAAGCAGGTGAGAGATTCTTCCACCCCTACCCACTGCCTCAGCTGTATGCCAGTCATCTGGCAGGGGAGGAAAAGTTTCCTGGACAGTGAGACGGTTGCGCACGGTCCCCTGACGTGTGCCTGCCTGCTTGCCTATTGTATTTGCAGTGGGTGTATACATACACGTAACCTCAACGGCTTGGCAGATAGACCCTCTGAATTTTAAGAAATGCTTCTTATAAATATTTCCATTTCTCAGAGTCTTCTTGTCTGGATTCCTCAGTGTAGTATTTAACAAATGCGTTAATTTTCATCTTAAAAAGGAGAGCCAAAAACATCAAAGCTACCAGTTTTCCTGTTTTAGATAAAATATGCTGACATTTCACCCAAGAGGGAGGATTTTTAGTAGATCATAGCATTCTTGTCTCTAAATATGTCTTTTAAAAAATCCCATTGATGCTTTCCAGTTTCAAATTTGTGCTATTAATAGGTCAAAAAAACAGGCTTCTGGGAGAAGGAAATCATGTGATTTTGTAGCTTAAATGTTTCACATAAACAAAGACCAAAACAAAAGCTGCACAAAATATCTTGGAGGCCATAAGCAAAGCTGAGTTCAGGTGGGTAAAGTATACCTCCAGCGTCAGCGGGTCCGACTGTTGAACATGACTACATGGTACAAGAGCACAAGACCTTTCTGTCATGCAGAAATCCTAATTCATACAGAAATCACTTAAAACCTACCTAGAAGTCCTCTGATGCACAGCACAGTTAAAGTCAGTGAAAGCTGGAGTCATTTATAAAGTCTAATTCACTTGTGTGTGTTGTATTGCTTTCTGTCTGCTGCCTTATTAAAATCTAATTGCCTGATGTCAAATAGGTTGTGGGGTGACAAGAATAGTTTGTGCATACTAGGTCTATATATACACTCAAACACTACAAGTAAGCCTTGTCTGTCATGTCAAAAATCTTTCTATTTTGGGCTGGGTTTGAAGCCTGCTTTTGGTGGTGAATGTTTTTCCTTTATACATAGTTTGCACAAGTCAGGTTCCATTCCAGCGACAAACATGTCATTGAAAAGACTGATTCTGAACATTTGGGCAGCCTCTGAAATCCAATTTCTTTGAACTGATGATTTCCTTATTAGCTGCTCTTTGCTGGAGAGGATACACGCTCTCACAGCTTATTTCTCGAACTAGCATTGCCAGTCGCTTTGCAAATTCAGAACCAAGGTTCCCCTTTTCTGGTCAATGCAAGGGGCTAGTTTGGTCGGTCCCTTGGCTGACCGCTTTTTCCATCAGCTGCATTTCCTTCTTGCCAAGGGGCAAAGTCCTGCGTGGCTTTGGGATCCTGATCTTCCTTTCAATGGGTGCTTGTCCTGTCTGCCAACAGATCTGCCGCATCCCTCTGGCAGTATTGGAGCCAAACAAGACACACAGGCTGATGGGCTAGTTAAAGGATTGCTTGCAACCAGTGCATCTCCACTGGTGAACTCCCCTGGGTGAGGTGCAGCTGGATTAGACAGTGGCCAGTGAGGTTGTAGCCATGTTTTTGGTGTAGAAGACACAGCAAAACTCCCAGGAATTCTTCTACTGGGTGTAGGCTATTGCTGCTTTCTGCGACAGTGTTGCTGTGCCCTGAGTTACCCATGGTTTCTGGAAGACTTTTGTTCATTTGTTTTAATTTGTGTCTGGCTAAGAGGTAATGTGTGTGCTTGTGTGAATGTATATGTGTGTTTGTCTGTCGGTCTGTATGCCTGTAAATGTATGGAGACACATCCGTGGTATAAATCAAAAAGAACATCTTTGATTAATTTAATAGTAGATTGATTTTATCCTTCATGAAACACATTATATTTAGAGCACGCTGCTCTTTTGTTTTTGAAGCTTTAAGAAGTTTATGATTTTAGTCCTTTCAGTACATGCCTTCTCATTCATGAGAGATCCACACTTCCATTCAAAGATTTTAGTTCTTGCAGGACTAGCTAATTTGAGTGGTTTAAACTCTTCTTTTTATTAGGAACTAAAAATAACTTCATATTAAGGCACTGATGGTAAATAAAGTGTATACTGTAAAATTGACACTCCTACATCTGCAAGACCTGACATCTGGATAAACAGCTGATGGATTGCCTGAAATCAACTGTCTAAAGCAGTAATCAGAAATTCAGTGGGGACAATCTAATATTCAGAAGCAGAGGCAGCTCCTTCTCAATCTTCAGATGGTTTTTGTTCAGTCTCTTCCTAAGATTTGGGTTTTTTTACCTTACAGTCAAAAGCTCTTCGGGAAAAATGGCTGCTACAGGGAATTCCTGCTGGCTCCGCAGAAGAGGAGGAAGCCAGAAGGAGGCAGTCAGAAGAGGATGAGCTGAAGGTGAAAAAGCTGGAAGAAAACATACACAGGTAGGGACAGTTTCCCTCTACTTTGCCTAAGAGCAGTCACTCCATTAAGGCTAGAGACCTCCCTCGCCCAGGTCCCCATCTCTGGCAGCAGCTGAGAGCAGCTGCCCAGGGAAGAGCGTAAGAGGCAGGCACACATACAGCCAAATACACCCACAATTTGTCTCCCAGATGTCCATGTTTTGCAAGGTAGAGCCATCGTGATATCTTTGTGTTAAATGGACTTGGACGGATTTCTCTCACAAAGGAGCTAAAAAAAGGGCTGAGTTCCCCCTTCAGATGCACGTGTATGACTCGGTCAACACTCGAAAGATTCTCCATTGCTTTACACCTCCTACAGCCAACAGGAGTTCAAAGAGGGGCAGCACTCTTTTGCACTCACTTTGCACTGGTGCAAATGACTTTTCGAAATGCAACAGCAGATGCCACCAGCAGATCAAATATCTACTGCTTTCAGAAGCAAGGTTTGGGCGTTAGAATTATTTCCTTCTATCAGTTTCCCATTGCAGTCTGAGTTGATGTTTGTCCTCTTTTTTGTGTTTTCCTTTGTTTTGCAACAAACAATGGGCTCTAAAGCTCGTAAGGAAAATGCTTATCCCTCACAAAACAAATTCCAGAACTGCTTCTTCTGCCATTTAGGCTATGTGAATTTAGAGTTTTTTCAGCTGGCAGAAAATTGGCAAAAGTTGGTCAAATTTGGCACCACAGCTTTTACAAATGTGTCAGCTGAGACATGTAAGTGACAGAAAAAAGCAGATAGGACCAACAGTCCAAGGATTGAGGTATTAGCCTAGCATCTGGTGAACTCAATTTGCCTGATGCCAGGTTTCTTGTGAAATTTGTTGGAGAAAGCACTGAGAATGTTTCTTTGGGGATATACACAAGCAGACCCACCCTGAGCTTGGATGACACTAAATGGCTTCTGTGTGGAAGTAACAGATGAGCATAAATGTAAGAGTTGTCTCATACCACTGGTCTCTATCTTGTGATTCCTATTAATTAAAACTCATCTGAGAATGTGTATTGTTCTTTTACATCTGTGGTCACATAAGGCAAGAAATCTTCTTTTTTTTAGATTTCATATGTTACCTGATGTTTTATTCCATAAATTAATGCAGTAGATGGAAAGAATACATGGACTGAACTTCAGAAATATGTACTGTAATTCATATTTCATCTAGTGCTGAATGTTGCAAGGTGCTAAGTGGTCTGATCCCATCCAGCAAAATACATCAGCGTGTGCTTAATTTTAGCTATGTGAGTACCACCACTGAAGGCAATGAAACCTGCTTTGCTTAATTAGTCCAAAGTGTAGAATGAAAGTCTGTATAAAACCTTTGCCCCTGTGGTTTGGTTTTTTTCTTCCTTAACTGCAGCCATGAAATAAAATCTTTGAATATCTGGAAGTAATGGAGCTCTCTTCTGCTGTGACCACCTGCAGGTCAGCTGCTTGCTCCTGAGTTGAGAGGACATTTGTTTGACAGCCTCGCTAGCATGCTTAACTTCCCTATTATCTTTCTAAGGGAACTCCAAAGACAGTAAAAATGTATTTTAATTTACATGAGAAAATCTTACACCTGAACTGTAGAGGTAAGACAGTAGAGGTTGAGGTCATTAGTCTAAATAAAATTTACACATCCAGAGCCCATCAAGATAGGCTGAGAAGGTAAAGGGCTGTAGAAGGGGTAAGAAGAAGAGAGAAGATGTCAAGCACGTTATCTGGAGAAGTAAGGTAGAATGAACTCATCCTGAAAGGATTTTTCTGCTGCCTGTGCACCACATTTCCCCTCTGCATTCCCAGGAGAGAATCAGAGGGTAGGATTACTGGGGGACCATTCATATGTTCATGATTGCAGGGGCCCGATGGTCTATCAGGGTCTATCCCTATTGGATGCACTATCCAATGGGACCACTATGAAACAGCCCAAACCCTCTCAATGAGGGCGACAGAGGACAGACTAAGCTGGTTCACCAGGAGGATAGAAAACTACTGCAAGACCAGCCGCAGAGTTGATGCCGGGTGACTGTATGACCACTGTGCCGTGGATCTTGCATATTCATTAGAGTCACACTGCATCATATGTACAAGCACAGAGCAGGTGCAATATCAAGACATCATCTGTGAAAGAGTCTTGTGGCACACGTGCTGGGTTTGTCCCTATTGGAAAAGATGCAAAGTCTTTTACATTTGCTCTAGGAACAAGGTGAAGCTTACCCATGAAGGTCAATGTCCAACCTCTGCTGGCAACCAGCACCCGTGCCCCTGCTTTAACAAGGGGGAACATACAGTCATCCCCTTCCTCTTGCAGGAGAGCATCCCATCATCATCGCAGAGAGCACCATTTCTTCTGCTCACACTGAAGTGCTCAGGCAGGTCCCTTCCTCGTACTTCTGAGTTTACTACATGAACAACCATGGCACAAGAGAAATATCCATCTTTATTTGCAGGCCAGACGTAAACAGTAGGTCTGACAAGCTGAGTGAACTGCAACACTTAGAGCAGAAAACTGAGGAAGACAGTGTTTGAGACCAGACTAATGTTCATAAATGAGGATGTGGGCTCATGTAGGTCTGTGCTGTCCAGAAGAAGCAAATATCTCTACCTTAGGGCAACAGTAGAGCTATGGGTTTGTAGATGGCCTTAAAGGCCTTGCACATAACACAAATGCTTCAGCTGAGTATTGTTTTTTCTAATTCAGTTTTAAGTGACTTTCCCACTAAAATCAGATGTTTTGCAAGATGTACACAGGCACATAGTGTTTATTCTTAAGCTAGTGTAACCAGTTCTTCTTTGTGTGGGAGGTGTTTAATTTCAACTAGGGCAGCAAAAATGCATGAGTCTACAGACTGCTGTTTATTTATTAGACTCCCATGTTATCATGATACGAGAAATCTCATACTTCAGATGGTAGCTTGCAAGGATATGTGCATATGAGTAAACCTAGACATGAGTAAGTGTAATGATTTAATGAGCTCCCTCATCTGCAAAAGCATTTGGAAGAAGGATGTCTACATTAGTCAGCATTTCTGTACACGTCATGCCAAGCAACTGAAAAAATATCTGCATCACAAAACCAGAAATAAAGCAGAAAAGTCCATAGTAAAAAATGCAATACAAATAATTAAATACTATCATGCAATTATGCTGATAATTACCAACAAGCGGACACAGAAGTAGAAGAAGCACATACAAGTTAAAAAACCAGGGAGTGCAAGGTTAAGACAAGATGCAGGCACATGAACAGTGTAACAGTGGATTACAGACAGAATGATCATTTGATAGTTGGGATTAGTTTAATATGTTTAGAGATTTTGAAACATATGAACACTAGAATACGTCTTCGTATCCAAGAATGTGAAGTGGAAATAGAATAGTAAGCAGAGTTGAAGAGAGTTTGGTCCTGGAGTCCCAGCATTCCTGCTTGCCTAACTTGAGTCTTCAGAACAAGACTTACGCTGCCCCATGTGAAAATCCTGGTATTGTGTCTTGCGTTTCTTTAAAAAAGTGGTTGGTCCGCTGGACTTAACAGAAAGATTGGACCCCTTTGTTAACATTCATTGAGTCTTATTGCAGGCTCGAAATCTGTCAGTAGAGATAAGGATGGAAAGCTATTGCTGCATCATTAAATGTTTGAAACCCAGATGCAAGATTGGTGATACCATTGTATCAATGGCAGAGAGGAGCCAGACATGGATTTAGGATATCTCTTAGCACAAACTGTCCTTAGTCATAGAGAAGTTTTAAAGCTAGTTTAGTTTTTCATGTTCTCCTAAAGATCTTGGGTCAGTGTTAGAGGAAAGCAGACAGTTCTGAGTTTCTTTTTTATTGTCACACAGTGAGAAAGTGATCTCCTGTTTTCTGCAGCTACCTTAGATTTGGGGTAAATGATACCAGAGCAGTAAAAAATGAATGAAAAGCATTTTCCTTTCCTTAAACCTATTCTCCAAATCACATACCCAAATTGTATTGTTTGAGATAGCATTGATACAGATGCCCAGTGAACTTCCACAGACATGTTTCTGATAGTGTGTTGTAGGTGAAACAAGCGCTGGAATGTGTTGCATGCCTCCCATGGTTATTTTTACCGCATGACACTCCATTATTCTGCAGCAGTGAATGGAAAGTTGGCATTCGACATCTGGGTATTAACAGGCAGCATTCATAGAGCAGAGCAGCCCACCCACAGCCTGCTGTTCCTTCACAGCATTTGAAAGGCTCCCAAAATTACTTTGTTTTACTACATTACATTATAGTACATGCTGGCGGCCTGTGTTTACTGCAAAAGGTGAAAAGTTTTCATTGCTTTGAAGCTTTCATGTAGCATGCCAACATGAAATACTCTGAGACAACATATCTCCCTACTTGTTGACGGCATTGGCAAGAAATACCAGGACTGGACTTGTTGTGCTCCTGGAGAAAAGAAACCCACATAGCTAAATCCTCATACGGCATATCCCTTCAGTAATCAACAGTGCGTCTGTTCATGTTAGATGAGGAGGTGCCCATCAACTCCAAGGAGCGACAAATTATTGCTCTTGCAGAGCAGCGGTTTTGGACATGTGGACCAGGCAGACAGCTTAGAGCAGTAGATGCTGGATCCCCAAAAAGCACATGCAAGAAACACTTGTGGCACTTATGCACTGTGGTAGCTCTTGGGGGTGAAGCAATGCAGGACAGCAGTCGAGGTGTACGTGAATCCCCTGTTCTTTACTCAGGGTTACTTAGCTGTCAGCACATCCAGATCCTAACATTTGCAAAAGCCCTTTGGGATTGTGGATTGTTATACCCTCGTGCATGCTGGTGGTGAGCCACCGCTGCATCTCATCCACAAGAAGGCTCTTCCATGGTGGTGCAGCGTGGCGGGAGAGCCCTGGTGTTAATGGTGGCAGGGGCAAGTCTGTGCTTTGGACCATAGGTCATGAGCTCTTTCCTGGGACAAGCACATGCCTTTGCTGGTTGCTGTTGTCTTGCTGATGTGGGCAGGTTGTAAATACATGCAAAAGCTCCCTCCCTCCCAGCAGCTCCCATCTCAGAGTGCTGCTGTTCTTCTATACCAAACCTTGGAAAGTATTTTAAAGAAGTGTTGAACTGAAAGATGCCTGTGAGAGGGACTGCAGGACAAGCAGTGAATGTAAGCTTACACAAGAGAGAGAACCAGTGATGGAGGAAGAGAGATGACACACCTCTCTCACGCAAAGGTGCCTTGCTTGTGTGAGGCTCTCTGTTGTTCTACTGTGCTCAACCTATGTCTGCTTACCAGGTACTAGACAGAAGACCTAATCTAGGTAGAAGCAGATCTAAAATGGAGTAAAACTTCTCCAAAGATGGCAAAATTGTCCTCTTCTTCCATTAGTGCAATTGAATCTTTCCAGGTCAATGCTCAGGTTTGAGTATTGTCAAAGAGGCTGGGCTACATCCCGAGAAGAAAACCCTCACCAAGCTGATTTGATATGCAGAAAATAAAATCTTATTAATACACTATTTTATTAACAGACTATGAGTGCTTCACAGATCTCTGATGTTAGATGGGATCTACACTAAAGTCTCATCTCATTGCAGAGTCCAGCAAGTACAGGCTGATGGTTCAGCTGAGCTTGTCGTGGCTGCTGCACCTCTAGCATTTTCTCTCCTCCCATGGTCCATTCTTTCACTTCTTTCTGATGCCATGGTTTGTTTCCTGCTTCCCCTTCCCAGGATAAAACTTAGCATGTCTCAGACTTGGAACTCTGGCTATAATTCAGTCTCTCTTGGGACTGTCGCTAATAGTCTTTGCATGACAGCAGGAGAGAGAGCATGTAAGACAGATGTGAGTGCACTCCTTCAAAGGAAGCATCATCTGATGTCAGAACCAGCTGCTCAGACCTCCCCTAGTGCAGACAGTGCAAGCCAGGACCAGAGGTGCCTTAAACCTCTCCTTAGCAAGGTCTCATCAATTTCCCTTCAGTCTTAGCCTCCAGAGAGATATGAACAGTTGCTGAAGCGTATGTTAGTGCAGAGAACAGCGTGTCTTCCAAGTGCATGGTCCACATGAGCATGAATGTTTTGCAACTTCCACATTGATGGCAGCTGGAGAAAATAATCAGGAACATTGTTTATTCAGCATTTTGGGGTTTTACCTAGAATGCCAGACGCAGCTGTAGACAGGCCCTTGGTCTGCCTCCACATGCTGTGACAGTGGAGGTGAGCTCTCTAAAAATGAAATAGCAAAGATGTCTCCTCATAGCCAGGCAGTCTCTCCAAATTCTGCTTGCCTTATGAGGGAAGATCAAGCTTTCTGCACAGGAGCAGCTGTTCATCCCCAAGCCCTCTGTCTGGTTCTCCACTAAGATTGATCAATATCAGATCTCATCTGCTGAAGCTGCACAGATTCCAATTTCGGCAACCCCTGAGGACTGTGGTTTCCAAAACAGCACATCCTTCACCTCCCATAAAGATTTTGCTGGGGTGCTTTTCATATGTGATACATTTCTTAGGAAAACAGAGACCAAAACAAAACCAGGCAAAAAGCCTCAACAACAGGAAATCTCAGATTTCCAAAGGAACCCGCTCTGCGGTGTGATTAGAGAATTCCTCAGGACTTGCAGGATGATCTCAGAAAAGCAATGAGTTAAGAGTTGCTGGGTGGTAATGGGTTTGAGGTTTTTACATATGGTATAATATATTCAGATGTAGTACTTAAAAATAAAACACTTAAAAATAATAACACAGCTTGTTACGTCGGTTCTGAAATTTGACCCATATTTAAAATAGCAGAATGACATGCCAGTGCTTTAACAGTTGCCTAAATGCTGGTGTTGTGGGTTTAGGAATAGCAATCACAGGATCTTCCACAACTCCTAGACATAGCTAGCTTGTAATTATTTAATGATGTCTGTGCATCTTATAAAGTGGGCAAACGGATTGACTGTTCAATTTGAGCAGACTCCCTCCACTCCGGCTATGTCTGCTCTCCTCAAATATGTGTACCAGATATGGACCTTGATGAAGACACCCATTTGCCTAGCTTGAAAGCAAGATATAGAAGAAATTCCAAAGCCTCGTCTCTACATATCAAGGAATTTCCACCTCAAGTGTTTCTGACACTTCATCCATGTCAGTATGCTATAGATTAAAAGGCATGTTCCTCAAGAAGGAAGGCTTAAATTCAGCTCTGGACAGAAGCAGGTTTTCAAGGACACCTTTTTTAGGCAAGCTAAGACATTGTAAAGTAGCATCAGTTTCTAAATGGATTAAAACTTTTAATACAGTAGATCACATGCTACAGCCCCTTTGTAAAAGAGGCAGTTACTACCTCTGGGCCAGGTTCAGCAAGAAAAGTGCAATTTCAGTCATTGCAGCCTTTCAATAACATGGACGTTCTGCACAAGGCTGGGTTTCTGTTGCCATACTAGATGAGACCCAGTGACAGATTATCGAGTGCAAAACTTCAGAGCCTCCTTGGCTTTGATATTTCAAAGCTAAAAAATTCACATGACTCTCCGTGTGATGCTGTTTGCAAGATGGGGAAATCTCTTCATAATGCATGTATTTATCATATGTGTTGAATCACACACTCCCTCTGTGTGCAAAGCCATCTAAGATCTTCACACTTCTTTTAAGCCTAGTAGAACTGACAGGGGTTTCCTGAAGCAGTAAATTGTGGTATAGCATAAAAAGTAAGAATTGTTGACTTCATTACATCTGAATTAAATCTTAATCATGGGCCAAATGGGATTGCTGCCTGGAATAAAACAAAAAGGACTAGTCTCCATTCCTTTCCTTGTTATGCTTATCTTTGCTGGAGTTGGCTGGTTGGTTGGCTTTCCTTGTACACCGGCCCTACCACAGGGCAGTCCTGGGAAACAGCTGCTTCCACACAGTTAGTCCATATAGCACTTGGTGGCTGGAAAAAACAAAATTGTGGAAATTCTGTAACAGAAAGACATGTTGGTGCGGAGGTGACATACACATGCACAATTTTGAAAGAGGTGACAAACCCGGAGTGTATTCACAAAGAGAAGGCACAGAGTTAGGCAACAGCCTGGGTTGATTTTATTGGTTTGGTGCTATACAGTGATTATTTACTCTGTCTTCACCTTAAATCAGAGGACTTTCCTCTTCCCTGCCAAACCTCTCTTTATGTGCTGTGTTTGTGCCTGGCAGGGACAGAACATGCAGCGTATACACGCACTCACACACACATGCTTGCAGAGCCAGGGAAGACACCTTGGTAGCTCCCTTCTCCCAAAGGCTCAGGTTCATCCTGTGTAACTGCAGGAGTTTAAGTCAATCACTTACATTTAGAGCATCATCTCCTTTAGCCCCCCATGCAGTCAGTGAGGAAAGAGCATCACCTCCATGGCCTGTGTAAGCCCATCCTCTCCCCCTTGAGTATAGGTGCCTCAGTTAAGTGCCTCAAGTGCAATGCGTGCAATTTAAGCCGTAATGTTACTTCCCACACAGGCACCCTCTGCTGGGCCTCTGGGCGCTACTGTGATGCAAATAGTCATTAATAACCATTAATTATGTATTTGGTGCATCATGTGTTTTTTACCCCAGGCCCTGCCCTGTCATTCTTGCTAATAGTCAGCACTTACACGTATTTCTGCAGAGCTGGGCTAGCTCTGAGTAGGAGCAAGGTGCAGTGTCTGGAGCCACCCAGTGGGCAATGCAAGTCTTAGCCTCTTTTTTAAAAAATCTGCAGTCTGAAAAGCACATCACCTTCCCTGTAGGGTTTTTAAACTGCTGCAGTATGTGAATTCTAAAGCAAAAATAATGCAAATCCCAGCTGGTAGTCCATACAAGACAAAGGAAGACTGGATGTGCAATCAGGAATCCTGACTGATTCTGAATAACTGGATCACTGGTGAGACAGAAATTTCAAAAAGCTGTGAAAACATGTTGTAGATTGTAGCTGGTCTAGAAGACTGTGAAAGGTTGTTAAATTATGCCTACTCCCTACTAGAACATTTTTACTAATGCAGCTGCACAAGCAAAGCTTCCCTTTGTGGATTCATTTTCTACCAGCAAAAAGTGTGGACACTTAAATGGAATGAGCTGTACAGGCAGAGATTATTGTAGCCCTGTATAACAACCTCTACTGGAAAACCTACTGAAATAAAATTATTTAAAAATAATCTACCCTCTAGGCAAAAACAGAACGTCAATGGGATAGTCTGAAGTTAATAACCAGAGAGAGACTCAGGGACCAGGTCTTTGCATCCTGCATCCCTCTAGACAATGTAAGTGGTGCAGAGTATGTCCCTGGGAATTGCCTCAAGGGGAGAAACCAGCCATGACAGGATGAAGCCCAGGATTACCCCTCGGTTAAACACTTACCTATACCACCGATTTCTCGCATGACTTGGAGCAAGGTACTTGTCGTGTTTTAACCCCAGCTGGCAACTGAGCCCCACCCAGCCACTCGCTCACTCCCCCCAGGTGGGATGGGGGAGAGAATCAGAAGGGTAAAAGTAAGAAAACTCATAGGTTGAGATAAAGACAGTTTAAGAGGTAAAGCAAAAGCTGCGCGTGCAAGCAAAGCAAAACAAGGAATTAATCCACTACTTCCCATCGGCAGGCAGGCGTTCAGCCATCTCCAGGAAAGCAGGGCTCCATCACGCGTAACGGTTACTTGGGAAGACACACGCCATCACTCCGAACGTCCCCCCCTTCTTCTTCTTCTCCCAGCCTTATATGCTGAGCATGACGTCATATGGTATGGAATAGCCTATTGGCCAGCTGGGCCAGCCGCCCTGGCCACGCTCCCTCCTAGCCCCCAGCAAACCTGGCAGGGCACGGGAAGATGAAAAGTCCTTGACTAGCGTAAACATTACTTAGCAACAACTAAAACATCAGCGTGTCATCAACATTATTCTCACACTACATCCAAAACACAGCACTATACCAGTTAATATGAAGAAAATCAACTCCATACCAGCCGAAACCAGGACAGTACTTCAACAGTTCTTCCATATCTCCTATTCCAGTGATCATTCGTGTAATTATCGTTCCCACACTTTTAGCATAATGTGAGCTGAGCTCTTTGGTACAGGAATTACTTCTCACTGTACAGAGAGGACCTCCATGGTGCCACTTAGATATCCTGAGCGACTTTTCGGTCTTCAGAATTCTTTATGTTCTCTTATTTTGCAGTGGCAAGACAAATAAGAAATAGACACTTTTAACACAAATGGTCCATGCTTGTAGAGAAAGCAGGAAAGAAGACCCTTTTGCTGAAGAAAGTGATTCACACTGTGACTGGACTTGTGCTTCTTGCTAGGACTGTAAATCTGGCTTTTAGTTGCCACACCATTCTTATGTTTCAAAGCAGCGTGATTTCAAAGCAGAAAAGCAACGTAGTGTTTGGGTGGTGTGTGCAAGTTATGGTGTGAAACTTATGCTTTAACTCTCTAATATGCAAAAGACAGAGACAGGCAAGTTTAAAATGTTCAGCAGCATCTACCAGGTATAGGCTCTGATGCTGACGAAGTATGAAATCCTTCAGCTAGCTCTGAACCTGTGTGCTGATTGCACCGCAGCTGTAGCAAGATGGAGCAGCTGAGTAAATGCTCAGGTCATTGATTGTGCGCTCCAGTGGCTGCTGGTGGTGTCTGAGATAGCTCGCGTATCTTAACACTGTGTTGCATGGCACTGAAACTGGTGCAGACTTTTACACTGCAGCACGATTACATCAAAATCAGAGGGCTGGCTTCAGCCCCAGTGGTTGTGGTAGTTTCCACTCACCTATAGGTAGCTGGTGCAGGACAGGCACAAGCTACAGCTTGGTCTACCTAGCCACTCAGCTGGCTAGCTTGAGCTGTTGTCTAAGTTACTGCAGCCTCCCCCATATCAGTGCTCAAACAGTGCAAGCTCTAGGTGGGTAGGGCACATCCATCCATGCTGAGACCATACTTCTGGTGGTGCTGAAGACATCCCTTGAGGTACCTCAGGCCTATGAACTGACACAGCTGCATAATTAAATGGGTAGCTTTTGTTGATAATTCCTGGGGGTGTTTTATTTTTTAATTCAGCTGTCAAAATCCAGTTCCCAAATGATTCGTTCATCTCTTTAATGTGATGGCATTTTTCTTATCCTTGCCCATTAACCACTGGGTTTGTTTTATTTATTCTGAAAGAGCTTCTTTTAGTCATTTGTGTGAAGAAGAAAAATCTGCAGCCTACTAAATCCACCATGCTTTTGGACAGGGTTACTGAAGATGGCAAATGCATTTCATGGTTTTCTATGCAAACAGATGAAACATTGGGTTTTGTGCCTTCTTTTTCCTCTGCTGTCACTCTCTGTATGCAGTGACCCAGGAATCCTGGATCCCCACTGGATCTCCAGGTGGGGTCCATCACGGATGCCGTGCACAGTGATATATGTTCTTTGCTGCAAAGACTTTCTGATGTAATCCAGTGAGGCAAGTAATCACAGAAAAGGAAGTGGGGACCAAAAGCATGGACTAGAGTCTAGGTTTTCCAAGCTTGAGTGACCTGCCGTGTAGATAAGTCAAGTCTGTAACCAGCTGGTGGGATCAAATCACAACATAGATCTTTTACACCTGACGAAATGCATATTCTCTGCAAACAGATACCAGAGAGAGAAGGCAATTCCAGCACAGACCCTGTCATCGTTGATGGTAGCCCAGGGAAAATGCCCTAAATGGTGGAGTTACAGCTGGGTTATTAAAAGGACATTTCATTTGTGGGAAGCCCTTTTGGGAAGCATGAGCTTGCCTACAGAATCTTAACTGCACAAAACGTGAAAAAAACAGATATTACCAGTAAACATGGGTTACTGATTTGGGTATATATGTATGGGCGAGTGTCAAAGAAGTGACCAGAGAAAATGACTTTTAATTAAGTCATGGAGCCCCAAGTCTTATATGACAAGTTTTCCATTCGGTTTTGGTTTTGTGCATATTATTTTTTTTATGTATTTAGAAAATTGCAAATATAGTTTCCTCGTATAAGTCCATCTTCAGCCTCCTTTCCACTCTTTAAATTTAAGGGTATTTATTAATCAGGACAATGAATTTTATACGAGTGATCCTCACAAGAACCCACACTGCAATCAGGGCTGGTAGCCTGGTGTGCAGGGAGATGTTTTTCTTTAGGTCCATCAGATAAAGGGACAGTCATAACAACACAGGTAAGATTTGTTAAGACTTTCAGTGGAAGCTAAACCTCTTCGTTCCAAAAGAATAGAGGGGGAAAATCAAATACTAGTAAGTTACAGCAAAAATCTAAGGGTTTTCTGACTTGGCTGATGATCTCCGGGCTTTGTGACTTGGCACACCTGGAACGGGTTCAGAAAGGCAGAAGGCTTCTAAATTTAGAAACACGTTTCAGGCAGCAGCTGCTGCAGAGCAGCAGTATCACCGGCAGAGCTGGGCTTGTAAGCCTCGTCTTGCTGGCAGCATCCAGGTTGGGATACCAGAGAACCCAGTTCACCCTCCAAATGCCATTCCAGGCGGGTTGCACAGAGCCAGCCATTGATCTGGTCCTGCAAGGACAGTCAAGCCCACTGTTCACAAGTTAATCCCAGGAGCTTAAGATGTCACTCCTGACCTGGGGGGAGATCGTTCATATTTGTTACACTGGCATTCCAGTTTTGATGACATAAGATTTTCAGCTAAGACAATAAATAAATAAAAAAGAAAAAAAGCCATCACAACAGCATTCTTTAGGAAAGATTGTAGCAGGAGAAGACAATGGAGCTGCCACAGGCTTTGCATGTGTACCATGTTTATGTCCCAAAACATGCAAGGGGAGTGCCTCATGCCTTTGAGCCCTTACCCCGCTGGTATGGCTTTTGGGGGAGAACTGTGGTGTCCAGGAGCCAGGTCCAGTATGAGGCAACTGCAGGGTGTCACGGTGCCAAGAACATGGTGATCCTCAGCTCTGTTTTCTTCATGTGCAATAACTGCACTTTCACTTAGGCATGACCTAAAATATTTTACCACCTGCCAAAGGCTGTAAGTACCCACCAAGTCAGATATAACTTGTTATATCACATGCATGATCACTGAAAGCCCAGTTTTAAGGCTATGGGTAACATTAAGTAGTCTTCCAGGCAGTCAACAGTGGCCAACACTCCCTTGTATCATCTTTCAGGCAAGTAATTTCAGGAGCAACCACCCTACAGGCAAAAAAGCCATGTAATTCTCCGCTCTTTGCTACTTAACGTCAGCTTGACAAATGCGGATCATCAGTCATGCTGAAGCTATGTCACAGAAGAACCATCCTGTTTTCCTGCTGAGGCTATCAGGGAAAGTCTTTCATGGTTGTGTAGCATCAAGTGTCAGGTAAAGAGTCCAGCTTCGTCTGGACATCAGTCTCTGAAAATGGTATAAATTTTCTGGAAGGGTGGTTTGAAAACAGGTTCCAGTGATAGAAGTCTGCTTCACACCAGGGTTTTGAGAACTTGTTTTTTCTTAATTAGCTATTTTTTTCTTAATGTTGGTAGTACATAGTTTCTACCCAGAGAACTTCAATTATCAGGGATTGGTATAGTCAAAATAATACCACCTAAGGCAATGCAAAACCTCAGGTGTAACAGAGACACCATGCTGTGTTACCACTCGTTTGTTAAATGTTCTCATTTAAAACTCACAGAGCATGAACAGAAAACATAATCAAACCCCTATAGATCAGACCAATGTCCACCATGTAAAAGTCGTCTGAAATTACACACACACAAAAAAAGGACTTGCTCTCTCTCATCACTGGGTCATTTTCCTAGCAGAAGAAACAGGCTTGGAATATCACATGAAAGCCAAAAAAATCATTGTTGCAGCAGATACAAGAGAGAAAGAACTTCAGAACTAAACTCCAACTGAGAAATGCCCTTCCCTTCATCCATGCCTCAACTTTTCCCCCTTTTAGGACTGAGAATGTAATAGCTGACAAATGCTTTGATATCTGCAAACAATAAGCAACATACATGAGAGCCACGTGCTGACATCCTGGCTCACGGTGCCCAAATCTACCAGGGATCCCAGGACCAAACAAATTTCTTGCCTGCAGTGTAGGTTTCTACACACCACTTTTTTGAAGGCTGCTGTTCCACAGCATTTTGTAAGCAGTCATTTCACTCTTCAAGCATTTCAAAGAAGAAAGAAGAACAGAATATCCACACTTTCTCCCTCTCGAGTGCAGACAGAGGACAGGAGAGTGCACTGTAGTTCTTGGTTAGGGAAGACATCTGCTTAAATATGGCACATGACAAATGAAGACATTTAATGAACAGGATGGCTTTTACAGGTGACTCCTTGGTGCAGACACCTGTGCTTCGGCAGGCCCCAGCAAGCACCACCAGACCTCCCTTGGGCACCAGGTTTGCTTTATGTGACACAGGAGTGCTGTTGGATTTTCCTGACTAAATCACAAGCTTGCTTGCTTCAGTGAAGCCCTTCTAGACTTGCCTCATTGCAAGCAAGATAATACGACTTTTCTTTTGGAAGACTACCAGATCAACAATATCCTTCTACAGGAACGGATGTGAAAGAAAACGCCTGAAGCAAAGTAGTGTGTCTGATATTACTTCCTTATTTCCAGTACTTATTTTGTCATCTGTAGTGTCTGTAGGGGGTGACTGCAAAATTACCTATCCTGAAAATGTCTTTTTTCTCATTAAGAGCAGTGGTATTTAATCATTTCACAGCTTCATTAAGTGTCTTGTCCTATCACTTACTGCATCAGTACAGACTGCAAAGATCATACTGGCATCTTGAATAAGGTGAGGATCTATTGAAATTTTTCCATCCTAGCAACCCCTGCTGAGCCACCTTATCTCCCAAATGAGAAGACATTTGAAAAACCCGACGCAATGACCCAGCAATGAAAGGTGATTCTTTCTTCATTAGTCTTTGCTTTTCATGCTGCTGAGCTGCAAAGGAATCAGTGCAATGAAAGAAAGAAATAGTGATGGCTGGTGTTGCATTAGGAAAAAGGTAGATTGTGTTTAGTAATCTCTGGCTGAACTGCTTGTCATTGTGTTAGATATATACATAGCCTAAATGACAATGCATGAACAAAGCTGAAAATGCGTTGTAAGTAAGTGGGCTTTTTACTCCTTTTTCTAAATACAAATTACCTTCTTTCAAAGAACAATCATTAAGGGAGCAACGTGTACTATGGAGATCTGAGCTTTTTCATTCAAGTATTCTTTGAAATATGTGAAAATTTTTACCAGTTGGCACAAACCAACTTTGTGAAGAGATTCTCAGAAGCTGTACTAGCCAGTAATATACCAATTTTGCCCCTAGGTATTGAGGACAAATTAACCCTTACACAAATCTCTGTTGGTTTAATCTGATTTTTTGGTAAGGGAAGCTTTTCTTGGTAGTAAAATAGATAGTATGTCGTGGTTTAACCCGGCAGGCAGCCAAATACCGTGCAGCTGCTCACTCATCCCCCACCCCCCGGTGGGACAGGGAGAGAATCAGAAGGGTAAGAATGAGAAAAACTCGTGGGTTGAGATAAAGACAGTTTAATAGAACAGAAAAGGAAGGGAAAATAATAATAATAATAATAATAATAATAATAATAATAATAATAGAATACACAAAATGAGTGATGCACAATGCAATTGCTCACCACCTGCGCTGACCAATAACCAAGTAGCGATCGGTACTTCCTGGAACACGCCTACTATTCGTATACTGAGCATGATGTCATATGGTATGGAATACCCTGTTGGCCTGCTGGGCTGGCTGTCCCGGCTATGCTCCCTCCCAGCCTCTTGTGCACCTGGCAGAGTACGGGAAGCTGAAAAGTCCTTGACTAGCAGGGTTCTTAGCAACAACTGAAAACATTAATGTGTTATCAACATTCTTCTCATACTAAATCCAAAACACAGCACTAGGAAGAAATTTAACTCTACCTAGCCGAAACCAGGACACAGTAAAATAGTATGTGGAACATCTTGGTTTTACCTAAATTTCCTGGTTTATGATTTACTGGTGAAAAGTGCATGCTGTTCTATGTACTGAGAACGATTTGTAGGGCTGCATATTTCAGAAGGAATTATTATTTTCATCTGAACACATGTATTTTGGACATGGTCCAATCTTATGTAATTCTTTGAAGGCTTTTCTTTCCTTCACAGGAAAGTGTCTTCAAAACAAATAATAGTGGTTTGTGTCTACCGTGGGAGGAAAGCTAGCTGGGAAATACCCCAAAGTGTACAAAGTATATTAATTTGTCCGTTTGCCCCAGGGATGCTGAATCATGTTTTTTGTGACACGGTGCTGAGAGGGTTTACATAATGAGGGGTTGAAAATTCCATTTTCTCCAGCTTTTCCTGGAGAGCAAGCGTCCAGTTTTTGCTGGATGAAAATTTACATTTAATAAAGAACTGAGAAACCTTGGCAGGCAGAGAAGAGAGCTTTCCAAGGAGTATCAAGGTGAAGCATCACCTTCAAAATCACCAAAAGTGCTCCAGCAGCTGCTGTTGCTGCTTTTTTTATAAGTAGCTGCTCTGTAGTGGTTAGATGCACTTCTGCTTTTCAGGGCCAGGCTGATATCATGTGGTGGATACTGCTTTGAGATGTCTGAAATACAGCCTAAGGAGCATGCACCAGTTATTCATTAGGAGATAAAATATTCATTGTCCCTTTTCTCTCCCCATCAGCCAGGATATATGAGAGGAAGGGGAAGGAACAGAGAGGCATTCCTTTTTTGCTGCAGTTGGGTGGATTTAGCTTTTTGTTGGTAGGATGAATCATAAGGATTTATAGCTCTCAGGGCTCTTAAAGTTGCCCAGTCTTTAAAAGCTCCCACAGCTTTCTCTCTCTTAATTGCTGTTCATATCCATCTTTTCCCCTCCTGCCAAGCCTCTAGTTTCTGTTTTATTTCATTGTTTTATTTTTAAGAGTTTGATAGCTTCTTCAACGCTGCAATTCAAGGGGCTTGTGGGAAACAGCTGGTTTTTGCAGATTTCTCTCCTGTCACCTCCCAGTAAGGTGACCGGCTTTACAGGCAGCCTTCAAGGCAGGCAACTAGTTCTGTAGGCAACATTTGGGTTCCTGCACTCCTCTTTCACAGTTGAAACCCCTTTTATCTCTGAACAGCAATGTAGCATGGCTCCATGGCGAAACCCTCCTTTCCCTCCGCACTTTCTTGCCCCTCCGCACCCAACAGTGTGGTCCTCCCTGTCCCCCTGTCCTGCCCTACCCGCTTCTCCCTGGGGTGGTGGGCAGAGAGGCTGTTGCCCTCTCCAGCAGAGCGGGTGCTGGGGAGTGCAAGAAGCTTTTCCAGGCTTTGGCCAGCTTTGGCTTTCCAGTCTCTTTGCCTCCTTTCATCCCAGGGATCCCAAAGTGGGGGGTTTTGCAAACCCACGCCCATGAGTTCTACTCGGCGGCATTGCAGACCCTTGAATCTGCCAGCTACGTCATCCGTGCTTACTGAGCAGGGACCGCGATGGGCTTCAGGCATTGCCCAGCCTGTGTGAGCATGGCTGGAGAGGGCTGAACTACAGAGATCGATCCTATTAATCCAGAAAAAAAGGATCACAGGTGGTATGGGGGTGATTCTTTTAATTCCAGAAGGAATCAGGAAATGCCAAAATTATACTTTCTGTTTCAGCACAGATTTCTTCTCTGACTCTTACTACTTCTGCTCCCCACTCCCCTCTTTTTTCTCATTATCCTCCAAGGAAGGCTATTTTTTAATTAAGTGGGAGGGTAGATTTGCAGAAGAGAGGGAAAGTCTTTGTTCTTCGTGTCCCAAATTGATTAGCATTCTTGTAGCTTCGCAGTTTGCTTATCTAAAAAGAAGCCATGGTTTGACTGAGGAAAGAATAGCTTTTGCATTTTAATTTTATCCTAACCGAAAGCTTCTAACATGCCCTAACAATACTGGAAAAGATTCTGGGACTCACTCATCATTCTCAAATTCATCTAACTAGTAACATCCCCTGACAGGTCCAGTAGAAGAAACACAGGAAGAGCAAGTCATTAAAAAACCCTGCCTATTTAAAAAAAAAAAAAAAAAAAGTCGTAATCATCTTAACCTCACCTTGCACAGGGAAGAAAACCTTTGTAGCATGAACTCATCTTTTTAGCTAACTATGCAGACAGAGGAAGTTCATGAACTGTGCACCAGAGTGATTAGCCCATTGCAAGACCCCTCAGGATGGAAAGATTAGAGAGCCTCTAGGATGACCGTGAAATTACAAAGTCTGCGACTTACAAATGGAAAAGCAAACGAAAAAGAATGGATTTGGGGTAAGCAGATGTCAGTAAACTCAAGAGAATTCATAACTGAAAGCTGTGATGGATAGAGGAGTTATACAGGGTGAATGACCATAAAAGCACAAACTGGCCCAGAGGAAAGGTAAGAAGTGTAATAAGAGACTCACTGTACTAAATCACTGGCTTTTCCTTGGCTTTACACAAAGACGAAATTTCACAGAAAATGGAAAATAGTTCAGATCGCTAAGCATAACTTGAGTAGAGTTGCAAAAGCATGTGAGGACAAAAACCAAAAAGGCAGAGGCATAATGTGTCCTGTACTGTAATAAGAAATGATTCCGTGGCAGCGTTACTGGTAGAGAGAAAGCAAAGGAAAATGTTGATCTCCTGTTCCACACAGAGGAAAGGCAACAGATGACACTGAGATAAGAGCTTTTTTCTGTGCTTCAGTCTTCACTGGAAAGGTGTGTTGCAATCAGATGGCAAATGCAGTTACACAAAGTACATATCCAGAGCAGAATTGGGAAAAACAAGTCGGAGAGTACTGAGACAAAACAAACTGGTTTCAGATCATCTGAGCATGGTGACATCTGTCCCCCAACTGGAGAACTGGCTGGAGCAGTCTCAGAGCCTTTTCTCTTTGAGATCTTGAAAAGGGCTGTCCATAGGAAGAGCAAATATTGCACTTAACTTTACTAAGAGGACAGGGAAAAGAGGAGTTAGGGAATACCAACTGAACTTCAATCCTTAGAGGAGTACTTGTGGTTGTCTAGAAGAATACATAGTGAATTATAAACAACTTTAATTTATCAAGTAAGGCCTGTCAAGATACACAAGCTTCTTTGACAGGCAGCTAGCAGACCTTATAGCTCCGGGTCAGTTGAGGATGCCAATTATCTTGATGGTAAGGAGACTTTGATACTTTTATAATCAAGTAGTACAAATATGGTTCGGACAAAACTTCTGTAAGGCAGATACAATACTGGCAAAAAACTATTCAGTCAAAATTGAAGGAAGACGTTTTGATGGACTCTGTGCTGGGTCGAAGACCATTTTATCTTCTCATTAACACCTTAGGTGATGAGCAGGTATATGAATAGAGGACCTATTCATTAAACTTGAAAACAACATTAAACCTGGGGGCACACAGTGAAGAACAGTGTGATGATTACAAATCAGATATGGTCTTAAAAACGCAGTAGAAGACAAGTGCAAAATTTTACCTTTAGGCAGGCATAACCAACTGTGCAGACAGGGTGGGCTGTGGCTCTCAGCCCAGTTCTCTCAAAAACATGTGGGAATTAGAGTGAATAAGAAGCTGGACATGAGTCAAGGATTTTGTGCTGTAAAGACACATTGGTATGTAGGTAATGAGACATAAAAGAAATCTCCTCTGCTGATCATTAATAAGGCCTCAGCGGGATTAACGTGCAGTTGGAGTACTGCATTGGAAGTACAACGCGGACTGCCAGAAAATCAGGAGGAGAAAATGGAAGTGGTTGGGGCACGTGGTCTACAAGGAAAGATTGCTCAGTCTAATGCAGACAGTAGGTCTTCAAATGTTTCATCAGCCATTGCAATGGAAAGGAATAACCTGTTCTTTGTGTTCATGGTAGAAAGGACAACAACTACTGAGATTAAGTGTTGGCAATGGAAATTCATTAGGGAAATCCTTCCAACGATCAGGACAGAGAATCACTGGGAAAGCCATAGAGTCTCCATCATTTTGGATCTCTGAGGCAAGGTCAGAGACACAGTCATCAGGAGCAGTGCTAGTTCAGCCAACGCAGCCTGCCGTCAAGGACCTGGCCAGATCCTGTGTCCCAAGCCGCTAGGGCTCAGCACTCGCTGATTGATCAAAATGGCATATTTTACAAAATTCAAGGCAGGGTCTCCAGGGATTTACAGAGCAGATTACTGTTTAGGAAAGGGTGTTGGCTCTTACAGTGTAGGACAAAGCCAATTTCTTGCATTGCAGGTAAGGAAGAAACTTTCCTGCATGCAAGTCAACCCTGAATTTTTGGTATGTTTCCATGAAACACCAGGGAACAGCCACTGCCAGGCACAGAACTGGGTGGACTACCAGTGCAAACCAGCCTGCCAGTTCCCGGTACAACTGCATGAAATCATGACGGAGTTTTCTTTCCATTCCTCCTCCGCTCAGTAGCTGGCAAAATATTTCTGTGTTGAAGTCTCTTGTTTCAGAGTTCTTATTTGAAGACGTAAATAAATCTGCTGGTTTGCATTCAGATCTCCAGTTTTGTTCTCCAAATAATTTTACATTGTTTCATTAGCCTGAAACAGACTGTGGATTTTCATCCTTTGTCATTAGAATCGGAATAGACATTTGTGAAGAGGAACAGAAGGCATACATTTTAGATTTTGTGGACCCTAGAGGGCAGGATGATGAAAAGCTGAAGCTATAAATGAAAATGTAGCATAAAGTGATGACTTGAATGGGTCAAAACTTAAAATTTCCTTCTTACAGAAAATTCTGAGACTTTGAAATTTTACCTTGTCTCAAATACAGATGAAAAATAAGTTTATCAAAAACATTGTGGAAGAGAGGAATTAATATTATTTGTTTGATATCTTGGAAACATTTATTTTGATAAGACGAAACATTATCAACATTGGCACTTTAACACTTTTTTCTGTTCGTAGTTTAAATGGTAATGTAAAAAGCAGACGTTTCTGCTTCATGGAAACAAAATATTGAGATAATCTCCTGTCAGATTATCATGAAATGGATACTTTCCTGTAAACATTTTACATTAAATTAAGTCAATGTTCTCCAAAGGAATAATACTTCTCAGGGAAATCATCAACCATATGCCATCATTTTCTAGTGTCCTTTAACTCCACAAATGTCAAAATGGTATATACTTCTGAACAAAGACAGAAAAATAATCTATGGTCAGGCAGATATAAAGCAATTTCCAGAGAGAAACAAAACAACTGCTTAATACTGCGTATGAGTGCTGCATAATTGTTTAACAGCTATTTATCACATTGTATCTGTGAGGAGAATTAAACAGATATATTTTCTGTCCTAGCAGTTGCTCCATACAAATGGGTCTTAGGTAGTTTGTTATATCTCTTCATTTCATATCTTCCAGACTCTGCTATTGATACAGCATGTTAAGCATCCAAGGCAACAGGGAAATTATTAAGCTACTTTCCTAACCTACATGATATCACTAACCTTGTCCCAGGCAAATCGCAGTTCCCTTCCTTCATCCTGCTTGGCGGCTGTCACAGCGGCCACCCTGCGGCACCCCTCTGGGACCGTGCTGGCGTGCTCGGCGCTGTACCTGTGCCACGCCAGGCGGTCCTGCCCCCGTGCCTTTGTCGTTGGCGCGGACAGGACGGGCACCTCGCAGAAAGGGACCCAGGAGGGGCCGGTGCTGGAGCCAGGAGGGGAACCCAGCCCTCTGCCTGCTGCTGCCAGACCCTCCGGCCAGGGACCGTGGTGCTTCCTAGCTAGTCTGTTCCCTCTCCTTTTAGCAATAGTGTAGCTGTGATTGATCCCGGCTGGCAGTGTGGAAGATGTGGAAATGCCTTCTCCATTGCTCTTCCTTCTGCCCCTTAGTCATCCCCTCACTGAGCTGCCTTCCAGGTCCCAAAACACGTATTTGGCATTCCTGATTTCGTGCTACGATAGCACTGTGTCTGCAGCAGCGCTGCCGGGGCAGGACCGCTCAGCAGCCACTCGAGCATCGCAAGGCTTCCTGCCTCCAGAGGAGAAGTCTTCGTCAGGCTTGTGTTCAGTAATGACTTCTGCTCCCTGCTCTGTCCTGTCCCAAAAGCAGGTTTTATACATAGAATAGCTCTCCTGACGTGCTTCGTGTTAAGCCTGAGGTGAAGCAGTGTGAGAACGTGCGGTGTCCTGAACATGGACAGAGGAGATGCAGATTTTCAAGGCTGCCAAGCATATGTGGCCCACAGTCTGCATGCCAACAGGCAAACTAGGAATGAGGGTTCCATGAGGGGCACTGGGTTTTTACCGTGGTGGGACAGTGCCTGCCTTCTCTAGAGGTTCCTGTGACCTAAATGCTGCCAAGTCACTTTTCCTAAGAGTACAACTGCCTACCTCCCCCTTCCATGTGTTTATTTATTCCTGCATAGTGGTCTTCTGTCTAAACACTTCACACCCCCATCATTTTAAGTTGAGAAGAGCAAAATCCTAGAGCATTTCTTGTATGGAAAACAGGCTCTTCTCACTAGAAGACCCCTTCTGAGGACATGTGGAAAGGGCCAGCAGCAGCCTGACCCCATATCTGCTTCCCAACTGAAATGTAATCGTAATATCACAAAGTACGTGCTTTTTGCATGCACTTTTTACTTTTTACTATTACTGGAGACTAGGTCCTGACTGCAGTGTCCAAAATACAAGTAGTTAGCTAAAATGCTGGGGCTTATACAACCCACTTTCCATGAAATAATGTCAGGATCTCACCCCAGAGAGTGGGCAGCTGTCTGCAACCATGAGGAAGCATCCATGGGAACCATGGGAAGGCTCTGGTTTACCACAGAAAAGTATTTTTGTGTCCTTCACATCCTCAGCTAAAACTGGAAGGAGGCTGTGCATTTCATCTATTTTTGTATGTGGGACACACAGGTCACCTACCGGTCAGTGTGGCGTGGGAACAGGCTGCAGCGATGCACAGAGCATCCAGGCTCACCGAAAAACTCTGCTGCTCCAGCCCTGAGGGAAAGCGGAGTGCCCTGCTGCCATACCCCGCTGCCTGTCTGCAGGCGAAGATCGCACCAGCATGGCTTTGCTGCACCTGGGCTCAGGTCAGGAGAGCGTTTCAGCACAGGTTTCTGCCAGGCTTAAACATATTTTAAATGTGTTCCTTAATCAAAAACGTTTTTTATGAAGACCAACATGAGGAATCAGCAAATAAAATCAACTGAATCAAGATCCCTCCCAAAAGCTAGCCAGAATGGCACTGGACTATTTCCTTTCTTAAAAGTACTGTGACTAAATTCAAGACAAAAGTCTGATGGAAATCGAGGATCAGAATATCAACAAACATTACACTGAAGTGTGCTCAGCAGATATCAGCGCTTATTTTGGCAGACCTCTAGAAATCCATTGTATTTAACATATCCCTTTAAAATTCTCATTAGTAAACATTTCCTTGCATTCTTTGGGGAACCCCCACGACCCCACTACGCAGCAGCCCTGCAGCAGGCTAGGGTTTCACATCACCACTATAGCTTTCTTCTTACCATTTGGGGTTTTAACATGAGCTTTCTGCCTGCCGCACATCATTTCTAGTGCTGTGCTCTCACCACAGCCCGCAGATTGAATCCTAGATGACCATAACCACTGGAGGGTTAAACACGGATTGCCAGCTCATAGGCCAACTCCACATCTAGAACAGCTTCTTCCCTATTACAACATTTACAGCTGGAAGGTTCAATGCCATATTTTGGACTGTGTGATTAGTTTTGATGACAGCTATTAATAGCCTCCTCCTTGCCGTAGGATACCAATGCATGATCTGTCTAGGTGTTTTTAAACTAAGGAGACGTGGGCAAGAACTGGAAGTACAACACATGCAAAAATCGCCATTTTCATTGTATTTTCCAACAGACTTTGGAATGTGAGAAGTCACTCCAGGTGTGGTTGCCCTGATGCCTTCGTCAGTGGAAACGTTGCTTGCTTTGGAGTTTGTAACTTGCAGAAATCAGGAGGATAACCCACTAGCTGGATAGTAAAGAAGGCTCTACTGGCCTGGTCACATATATTCACCTGCCCAGCAGATTGAGGGTGGTGGCTTGCAGTCTTCTTTTTTCTTTTGGTGATACACAATGGCAGCTGGCATCTCACTAAGATTAGAGAAGATACCATCTGTTAATCAAGTAATTTCTGTTTTCATATTTCCGGAGTACCCACAAAGGGATGCTTCAGGGCAAGAAGTTCAGTGAATGTAACCAATGGAAAATGAAACAATGGGCTTTCTCCTTCTGACACATTTTAAAGGAGAAAGTCTTGTTCTTTGCCAGGCAAAAGCTGATGTATGAACTGCAGGAAAAACCTTTAGATGGATTGATGTCAAAAGTCATTTGTTCAATAGTGGAAGTATATGGTACCAAATACCATGTTTTATGCCTTCTTTTTTTCTGGTGTGATAACAAGGTTGCTTGCATTTATTTATCTTACAATGAATACTAGCTGGAAGAATATTAAGAAGGCAGCTCTACCTAGAATAAAAATAAATTTGCATAAAATTGCAGCAGCAATGCCAGAGAGGTCTGCCTTCCTAAAATCTGCCACCAAGTTTTGGTGTCCATGCGTGTCTACCCACTGGGGGCTGCACGCTACAGTCTCCCAGACAGTTATACTCAGGAATGTGGGTATTCAGACTCCTAAAGAAACAGAGCACTTTTTTCTGCTTAAGGAACTGAAGAAGATCACCTGAAAGATTTTAAGCAATAAAACCTTCTGGGGAAAAAATATGGAACAAGAAGAAAAGAACTTTGAGAACAAATCTGGATTTTATTTGCATGCAAATAATACTACTGTTATATCATAGTTTCCAGCCTTTAATCTAGAAACAAAATGTATCCATCTTTCACTGAAATAATCCAAAGATTGTTTTTTTCATAGTAGTGTAACAGAAGATGTTTTCTATTCATTAACATGCAATAATAGAAAGTTGCTTTCATGTAACAAATCCTACAATAATTATAAGGGTATAACAGTAATTCCTTAAATAAGGAAAACCTCCATGAGAAACTTTTGATCTAATGCCTTCATAGTTGCTTCAGGTTTTTGAAATATCATTTTAAAGAATGACATAGCCTTTTTGTATGAGTTGGCATATCTGAAAGTCTCACATCTGTATAACATCCTTCCTAGATTGAGGACACTGTAAGGAGCAGGAAATGAGAGTTTTGATTCAAGCCAAGCAATTGTTTTCCATAAATATGAAGAAAAGTGCTATGTGAGGTATACCAAAGTCATCTGGTGAATTCAACGGATGGAAAAGTATGGATTTTTTTCCTAATGCAGAAATGTTATATTTTAACACTTTACTTTGCTGTTTCAAAATACCTGGTTTTGCTACAAAATTATGGTGATTTCAGAAATAAAAGTGCAGGGAAGCATTACTTAAACAGTACATAATCTATAAAAAAGAACAAATAAGTGTTTTTAAGTGAACTATAGTAAAAAACTCTATTTTGTCTTTCTCCTGAAAAGCTTTCTATTTTTATGCAACACCTACCAGTTTCCTCCTCCTCTACCCACTGGCACTGTCCTGCATCTATTTCCTAATCTTCTCGTTTAGCAACTTAGACCCAGCAACCCAACCCTGATCCAAAACTGGCACTTCAGTGTGGTCTGGTCTTTCTCATATAGGCTGTGAAATAATGTTTGCTGTCACATTCAATAACATTAAACTCACATATGTTGTTGTATTATTAAAACATTTGGAATTTTTTTTAAACAAATTTAAATTTGAGGCCTTAGAAATTTAAGACCTTCTGTCCTTAAATTAACTGTGGAGAAATTAGCCCTTGAAAAAAAGACTCTTTTGAAGATTCTCCCCAAGGCCCATCTGATCAGAAAAAAAAAACCCAAGAAAGACAGTCCAGTGCTTAAGGCACTGAGCTGGGAAATAGATAGATCTCCATCTCCCATCTACAATGTGATGAAGTTGCACTCAAAAACTTCTTATGACGAAAAATAAGCACACTTTTTATGCAAAGCTAAGAATTTGTTGTTAAGGTAATCGAAATCCTATGAATCTATCAATAGAATTCTTTTTAGTCTCAGTCAAAGTATTATATGAGGGAAAAAGGAACAGTATTACATAAAAAGTCACCAGAATAATAGTTACAACTGTTATGCCTTCCCAGTACTTGCCCCTTTCTCTGCTCTTGCAGTCACTCTTCCGCAACTCCTTTGGATCAGTCCTGCACAGAGATAAAAGATATGGCAAGCCATCAGTGTCTCAAGCTCCTCACCAGGGCCAATATTACGTTGATGGCAAGGGTTTCTTCGCTTTGCCAGGAGGAATGTGATGTAGATGTTGATGGTTTCCTTCTTCCCAGTTTTGAGTCCACTTCAGGCAATTTGTATATATTTTCTAACACCCTTTATATCTTGGTCTTTTTTCATGGGTCTGTAATTCCATGTCAGATACGAATTTGCTTTATATGGAGTGTATTATAGATACTTGCTCTTTGTTCTCTTTGTTGCTTCTAAAGGGGTTTTGTCCAGCTCTGGGTCTGCCTGTCTTTATCTGACCATTGTGAATTTGCTCACAGCCATGGGGTCTCCAGGGCCAGCCTGTGCTGGCCCATCTCTTGTCATCCCACACCATCCTCCTCTTTGCAGCACCCTGTGTCCCTCTTTCCAGGCTTCAGCTGTGGCATCAAGCCCATCTTCCTCTACACTGAATCACTATGGTGGCATCATGAATATTTCTTTCTACAGAAAAAAATGCTTGGCAATGCTGTCTGAAAATTGTAGCTATGCCATATGATTATACAAACATGTACAGAAGTAAAACAAAGGAGGCTAGTATAGATAGAGCCTGACAAGTCCTAAGGGCCTTGCAAAGCTATTACAAAGCTTGGGATCTGTTGCTAGCAATGGCAATACTGTATTTACTGGGCTGCAGGGCTACAAAGCTAATTATATTTTGTTTCTCCTGTCCATAGCCTGTGCAAACACACACAGACACATACAGAAAAAAGCAAATAATTCCAAATGTGCACACGCATATTCACTGGGGCTAATAATGACAGGCTGAAAGCTAATTTGGTATCCTAACATTTGCAGGTCAAGGCTTCAATGACAATTCAGGAGAATGTGGAACAGTTTGTCATTGTTACAATTACCAAGCTGCAGGTTTACAGCTGTTCCAGAGGCAGAGAAGAGTTCACCCTTGAGGCAGGTCCAAACAGGTCAAATAAGTATCCAAGAGATGAGGAAGTGAATGCATTCATTCTGCTGAAGGTAGATAAGCCAGTGGACCATGTGCTCACCTGGCTCCCAGCATTCAATGAGGTTAAACTGATACTTGCTAAAATGAGGATCTTCCAACCTTTCCCTTCCAGTTTTCTGAGGTACCCCTAATGCAACAGGACAAACCGGCTTAAAAACACTTGTGCCTATGTTGAAAGTGGAAAGTGTCACTGAGCAGTCAGGACTCACGTGCTGGCACCCGAAATGCCCAAATATCCTCCCGTGCTCACGTTCTCCAGTGTTGTACCCCTGGCTGAACAAGCATAGTTTGTACCAGAATAGCCTGACGCTGGCGTAGGTTTCAGAGTCGGCCATGGGTTCAGGTATGTTTGAGGGCTCTTTGAGCAGCCACAAAAAGCTACCAAAATCCCCAGATGTTTATTGTTGCTCTCCTAAACTGACAGCCTCACAGGAGACTCAGGAGAGGTAATGGGAAGCGCGGCTGGGTGCATGTTCATCCCCAGGCAATCAGTCCAGTCTGCTCGGAGGCGAAGTGTGGTGACAGGATTTTGTGGGTATAATGCTTTTCATTGCAGCAGTTTCCCTTCCAGGACGATCAGTCCAGCATCATGCAAAATACAAGCATCAGTCCTCTGAGATCTTGAAATTATTAACACATCACTTTCCCATTCCCTTGCCCCTCAGCAGGTGTTTGTCAGGGAAACCACCACATAATATTGAGTAGCCAATGTCTCATTGCTCCTCACAAGGTTTTATCACCGCCCCGATTGCTGCGGTGTCCTCTGGCTGAGCAGTTCCCTTTGTCATCACCAGCCCTGCAGCTGAGGACGCGATTCAGTGGAAACTTGCACTGGCCTTTCCACTGCCAGTGTAGCTGGATTTCTGACTTTCCACAGAAAGCCAGCGCGCCAAGCTCCCTGGCATCAGCCATGCCCTTTCTGCTGTCATCCCGTCCCCTCCTGCAGCAGTGTTCCTCCTTTCACCTTGCAGTGGAAAATATTGATAAAGTGTGTGCGTGTACCTTGCTGGCAGCTAGTGTGTGAGGTCTTGTTTTGGGGATAAGCAGGACAAAGAGTGCAGCGGAGAAAGCGGAGCTGTTATAACGCCCGAGCTCACTAGATGGCCCCGTACACTGCGGGAGAAACTCTTCCTCCGGCAATCCCACCGTGTAAAATATGTTTATGCATGCAGTGGTAGGGATTTTTTTATTATTATTTTTCTGGTTTTTTAATAGCTAGACCTGGACCCCTCTCCTTGATTTTTCACCACTGTGGTAGACCTGTTTCTGTCCCCTGGGCAGTGGCGGTCTGTCTGCGGAGCAATCCTTTCCGATTACCAAAGCAAGCCACACAGCACGCGTCAGGAATGGGAAGCAGAAAGGGAAGCTAGTATGTGACGTTCATGATAATACTCTCTTTGTACAAACTGGTGCAGGAGCACAGATGAAGGTTAACGTTTGGGGCCATTCTGCGGTGCTCCCTAGGTCCATGGAGGTGTATTTAGTGTGTACATCTGAAGTTTTGTTGTATTATTTTTATTAGCAGACCAAACTCTGCTAAACAAGCATTTCCTATACTGTGGTATGTGACCCCACACGATCTATTATGGGAAGAGCCAAGGCTCAGCAAAGGAGAAATGCATGAGGGAGGGCTAAGGGGAAATGAGAAAAGAGAAAATAGCTATGGGCTGTGCAAAATGTACTGGACATTTAGCACTCTCTATTAAAAAGTTGCATCTATCTGTGGTATTTTCTTGGTCCCCCTGGCCACAGTCTTTGAGAGCATTCCTGTCAAACAGGTATTTACTGCAACACTGGTTTCAGAGACAGGAGTTTGAAACAGAAAGAGAGGAAGGGCTCAAAGTCACAGTCAAGTTACCAGAGTGCATCACCTTACCATGTTCCAGATGAGCCATGGTAATGAGCCATAGCCCACCACCAGCCCCCCGCAAATGTTGGGTAAAGCACAAATTCAGCCACCTTCCCAGAGGACTAAGTGACCACAAACAGGATACACCGAGCCATCTTCTGGCTCTCAGCTGACAGTTGGACAAGCTACAAAGCTAGACTTGTTTCTGGGTGAAAAAAATCCATACCTACATCATGTGCGTGGACATGATAAACTGAACATGGCTCTCCCCAGCTCTTGCTGGTGTATTGTCAGAGAAAACCACTTTCCTCCTTTGTCCTGCATCTTTTTTTTCGTGAGTGTTGGATCTCTTCACGTTTGCAATTGTACTGACCTGTTCAAAAGCAGCAGCACCCCCTCTGCTTTCTTTCCCACCTGACTGCAACACCAGGAAAGTAGTGGTGAGGCAGTTTGCCTGGTACCTTTGGAGACAATTTCCACTTTCTGTCTCAGTGTCACCCACCTGAGCCAGCCATGGGCAGAAATAATGCTGTGAAAACGTGATGGTGAGAGCTGTGCTGCGGGGCCAGGCAGGAGCCATCCTCTGCAACACCAGCGCGCCCACCGAGCTCTGTATGGGATAGCAACCACCTCCTGGGCTGAGCCTTCACATCGGCAGTTGTTGCATGACCCGCCTTTCCAAGGCAAGTAGATGTTCCTGTCATCTTTAGGTTCAAACTTCAAGCTGTCTAAAATTAGCCCAGACCAGGCAACTCACCTTTCCCCATCTAAAAGGTTCATGTCCTTCTACAAATCAATCCACACAGAGTTTTTGGAGCTCAGCACGAGGTTATTCCCAGGTTCCCTTGCTTCACAGTTATGGAGCTTTTCAAGGACTTCTTGGCCTCGAGACTTTGGTACTTCCCAAAGAGGACATGCCAGAAGAAGACTGGAACAAGGAAATGCAGGAGGACTTTCTGCAAGAGGACTTTCTGACCTTGATGCTACAAGTCCCAAACACATAGCAGAAGGCATGCAGTAGGTTAACAAGCAGAGACCAGAGCAGCCCTATAGCCAGAAGGCTGCAAGAGCACTCAGTTTGGGTTTGGAAAGCCAGGGTGAAGCCAGGGAGGCTTACAGGCAAGGCTGGTTTGGGCACAAAGCTGCATCTTTAGACTGTTCCCACTTACCAGTGTTAACATAGCAAAAGGTGGCAAATATCAACAGTCCTGTACCAACATCACAAAATGCCTCTTTGTGACTGATCACAACAGCTGACATGAATATGAGAAGACAAAAAAATGAAAAAAGTAAAGGGGAGTGGAAAGAAATGGTGCCGTGGGTGTTTCACACTGCTAATGAGGCAAATTTTGTTAGAGTAGGGCATGACCGGCAAACCCACAGCTCCTGCAGGGACTGTCACACTGACGGGAGCTTGCACGCTGGCTGCAGGCTGTACGCCAAGGGGGCTGCCAACAGCAGAGCTGAGAACCGCAGGCAGAGCCAGGGAGCTCAGCCACAAATGAGGCCAATTACAAATGAGGGAGAAAACATTTAGACAGTTGGTGGTGTCCATCTGGTGCTTAGTGAATAACCTGCCAGTCCTTTGGCCAGTCATCTCGACAGCCTGCACTTCCAACTGCCCTCATCTAGTGGTAGTCATAATGCAGCGAATGCCGTTCCAGATCCCACAATATTGTTGCTGCTCTCAGTTTCTATGCCTTATTTCAAATAAGGCCTTTTTAGTTTAATTTCAGTTTTAGTCTGCCTGTTCCAAAGCACTGGGACAACTTTCCTGCTTTTGAGCTGTCTTCTGCAGATTAACGTGGTTACCCTTTTAAGCCTTGAGTCAGAGAGACACTTCAACATGTGTTTACATCCAAGTGTATCAGTTTGTCTATTCAAACCACTGGAACTACATACACACCTACAGTTTAATGCCTGTTTATCTCTCTTGTTTAAATTCAAGGCTTGAGTACTGCTCTCTCATCTAGTGCCCTATCACTTCTACTCTTTAAACAATAAAGCTGGAAAAGTGTTCATAACTATACACCAATTGGCAAGAAATCACAGGAGACAAACTTTCAGAGGTACCTACATGCCATTTTCAAAAGCACCTCTATCACTTGTAAGCTTTTTTGTAAATTCCTGAAGGTGCCTACTTGCATCTTTTGTAACTTAAAAACTAGTCAGTAATTTCTTCCCACACCTTTAGGGTGTACACACTTACCAGCATGAAGTAAACTGGGAAATGGGACATAGACTTCTCAATAATACAGGCATCTCTGAAGCCTTTGCCCTTGGTCTCATGTTGGTGTGAAATTTTAGACAAAGCAAATGAAAATGTTCTGTCAATGCTGTAAACCCAAGCAGATTTTCACAATGGTCCCACGTTTATTATTGCCCATTCTTACAGGAACTTATTTTACTTGAATGCTTTGTTCAAATACCAACATAAAAAACATAGTGAGCACAGAAAGGAGACGAGAGGGTCAATTGTACAGGTAAAACCAAGAATGTTCATGGGTTTGCCAAGAGTCAGCTGAGGTTTTCTCCAGGCCAGGATCCTTGAGCATTAAGATCACTGTGAGACTCAAAACCAGACAAAATAAACCATTTAGACTTTAAGGAAATCCTGCAAAACTTTAGTCACTTTTCCTTAGTTACATAGCAGGAATTTCCACAGATGTGACATGGACCAGCTCTCCTTGCTACCCCATCCCTCAGTACCACCGTTCCAGGGATAGAGATTGTTCACAGAGGCAAGGAGACCCCTGGGAGGACGTTTTGTGTAGTCATGGGATCCACTGAAACCACAGAAGGCGAACCAGCTCCTCGCAACCAGCCAGCCCCTCCCTGGGATTGTAGCCAGGAACCCGTCAGGCTACGCTTGGCTTTCCTCAGCTTGCTACAGAAAGAATAATGAGCTGAGTCAGAAGTGATTTATTAGAAAGTAGGAAGTTACCACATGCTAGATGGCTTTGAGGTTCTCCTCTATGATATTTACCCTCAGAAATGCAGTCCTGTGCCACCTCTCTGCTATGCCCTGTGGCCAGCTGTGGGCCAACCATCAAAATGTAGACCTTGCCGTGCTTTTAAAGGTTCTCTTAAAAAGGAAAATAATCCCTTTTCTAACCCGTCCTGGGCTGCAGGTGCTCTAGTGGCTGGTTTTTGCTCCTCTGAACCAAATCAGCCCAGATGTCTGCTTTATCCCGACTTGGAAGCTCTGCAGCTCTTGGGAAGTCCAGGGGTCAAGAATTTCACCCGTCCGAGACCCATGCAGGCAGGAAGCCATCAGCTGACTCCAACCACAAACACGCAGTGCAAAGGCAAGACAAACTTTGCAGCTTCCCACAATTAAAATCGTGCCTCATTCCAACTTTCCATGAGGCGGTAAGGGGGACTTATGATCCGTTGTGGAAAATAAAAAGGAGGGCATTGTCGTGTTATTATGTCGCTCTCCTTTTTTTTAATTCACACTCCAGCACCCTGAGGGATCAGACAGCAATGACTCAGGTGTGGCTGATATTAGGTAATGTGGAGCAAAGGGCTGGAAAAGTAAGCCCCGAGCAATCTCAGAGCAATTTTTCCCACTCATTTCTTCATTCACACAGCTATATAGCTGGCTCTATTCATCAGTACAGCTCAGAAACGACACCATACTTCCAGAGATCTTTCTGCAGAGTTACAGATGCTGTCCAAGCACAAATTCAGTCTCACAATTTCTCCACAGCACGGGAAGTTGCCTTACACTGTAGATGAAAACCAAAGATGTGCTCATGATTACCTGAGAAGGTGGTGGGTGTCAAGGAACTGATTTGCTGTGATTTCCAGCTGAGACTGGAGCATGGGGAGTGCAGCACCCAGCTCTTCTCAGTCCTTCCCACTGCAGGTAGAAACTCGTGAGATGCATCTGATGAAAGAAAAATATAATTGTGAAATTCAGAGAATTAAAAAATGAGATGCGGGCATTGTCCCTGGGAGGCCTGGATGGTTACAGCTCCTCTGCTCCTCTAATGGTGTGATGGTTTAGGCCATTGTAGGTGACCTCCTGTACTCCTGGCAAGAGAAAACCAGGCTCTGGATGGCAGAGAGAAAACTAGAGTTGTCAGTTTCTAGAGTACAGTCAGTGTTTCCTCAGCTTTCTACAACTCTCAATGAATCCCAGGATGCTGTTGCTGCTTCCACCCACCCACCTTCTGCTTCTGCTGGGGTGGTAAGCGATTTCTTGAGCTAAAATTCATTCATCATTTTATGGCATGATTTCATTCTTGCCCAGCTGAGCATGGCCAGCGGGAAAAGGTACTTTGATTTGTTCACTGAGATGCAGTTACCACCACAGCCCCACCTTCCCTGCACTTGTATGCTGGAAATTTGTGCTGGGAGTCTGTGAAAGGAACGGCACAGAGCTCTCCGTGTGCCTAAGACAACCGGCAGCCTCCCTAAAAACCCTTGCCAGCGGTAGCAACACCACCCACCAGCCCAGTGGACACTTAAAGAAAATGACAAGAACAATAGCAGGAAATGTCTAAGGGTGGAAACAACAAACCGAGCACGGCCCACGTTTCTGGGGGCTTCCTGATTGGCTTGATTTGCCTCGGCAGGAGCACTTCGGATAACCTTGGAGTTATCCCACCAGGGCAAAACCTTTCCCCAGTGAAGCTGAGTTTGTTCCAATGTTTTCTGGGGCATGGAGACGCTTGCTGCCAAGTACAAATAAATAAATGAACACAACACAAAAGTTTTAAGGTAGATCAGATTGATGAAGCAGGATCGGGACGCTGCCATCATCCTGCTCAGGGCGGCAGCAGCTTGGTGCATTCCTCATTGCTCCCGGTGGAGAGTATGTCCATTCCCACAGGACACATTCCTTGCCTCGCGTCAGCCTTCACCCTGGAAAAATGGACTGTGAGTTCCTGTAAGTGAATGACAGCAGAGGACAGATTCGCAAAGCTCAAATCCAAGAAACGGTTTGCATCAAGAAACAAACAAAACAAGTATCGGCTCCTACTGGGTGTTCCCCTTCCTGCCCCGCTGCTCTTTTTCTGTCCCTGCCGTCCAAGTCGCTCTTGGCAAGCAGTGCAGGGGAATGCATTTGTGTATTCGTGAGGGGCACATAATATGGGGAATTTTTAAAGGGACCTAATAAAGCTCAGTGCTTGAGGCACGCTGACTGTCAGCTGCACCATTTAACTCCTTTGACAAGGGCTTCTGAGGGCACTTACAGGTTCAGGCAGTCATCACTAAAGCACAACACAAAATGCAAGGAAAGGTTTGTTAAAAAAAGTCCAAGGGAGGCAGATGGGATAGCTGCAGCTTTCCGCGGTAGTAAGGTAGTTGTGCTTTAACAGGCACATGACAGCTCGGATGCAGAGAAGGTGTCATCACACCAATTATAATACTTTGGTTTGGGTTTTCACATTTTCAGTGTAACAGCCTTAATTCTCTGGGGCTCATTTTCATTTTTCATATTATTCTCAGACTATATTCGATCAATCACAGGGGGTACCTTAGGTCAGAGTGCTGGGTGCTGGGCAGCACTTACTTCTTGCGCCAACAAGTAAGCTTGTAAGCACCGTGTTCCTTGAAACAGCACATTTTAAGCCACCACTGCAGAAAGCAAATAGATAATGCCTTGTTTGCACCAGAAGTCCATTACAAAGTCCATGCAGTCATTAGCAGCAAATCTGAGTCAAGTCAAACCAAAATCATAGAAACTTCACATGTGCAGTGAGTTTCTATAATTAATAATACCAGCTAACAGATCTATCGGGGATAAGCATGGTCTGATCTACGATTGGACTGTATAGGATTGGCAAAATGGATCAAGATGGGGAAATGGAGGCAAAGTGATTTGCTGGAGGCTAAAGCAGGGATAAACCAGACAACTCTAGCCCATGATTGCTATTTTTGTCAACACCGCTTTTCTAATAAATAACTGCAGCACCTTTTCAGTGATGATCAGATTGCCGTATGAAGGAGTCATTTGCATATGCTCCTAAATTGCTAAAAGTCACACATGATAGGGTGATTTCCCAAATGGAAAACCTGCAAGGAGTAAAATCCTGGTCTGTGAGCAGTAGGGAATAAGTTGCCATTGACTTTGGATGGAGCCACAGCAAAGGAAGAAGACTCAGCTGGAGTCTGGTGTGGAAATAACCTGTGCAGGAATTCAAGGAAGACAAGAAATACCAATGAGGGGGGGAAAAAAAGGCAGCCTGTACCAGGAAAAAGCTTGTCTTTCACTCAGTGTGCACATATCTACATATATACATATTAGGGCAAATCCACAAATCAGAGCATTTTCAGATGTGATCTCAGGTATTCCTGGTGAGACTTGGACTGTAATACATCTAACATATGTATTAACAACTAGTATATACTTTCCTTAAACATCCCTTAATCTTCTCATTGGTTTGAATGTGCATTACAGTAGGCTGATAATACTGTGCTTTTTGGTGCTGATGTTTAGCTAGACACCTTGTGTCAACAGTAAGACCAGAGATATTATAGTGTAGCTCAGTGCATCATTTAAAATAATTACTTCAGAAGAAATGCAACACTTGCAATGAGTCCCAGAGCAAAACTTTGGTGCACATCTTCATGGCAATATGTCTTATCAACACAGTCAGAAAATTAGAATTGTCCGTGATTATTTTTTTTTTCAACAGCTCTACTATTTATCTTAATGAAGATCTTCAGTTTGCTAAGAGCCATGTGGCACTGCAGAGAAACAATCAAATACTGATGCAAACACTGCTACGTTGAGCTAGCATCCATTCCAGGCAATCTAAGTAATAGGTATATCAGAGGAAGAATAATATTTACATCAAAAATATTTATATCCTTGACACTGAAAAAAAAAACTATCTTTGGCCCAAGACAAGTGGAAAGAATTGTCACTATAAGCTGAGCAAGACAGGAAAAATGCAGTTCAGAAAAAAATGCAGAAGAAACTATGCTTCACAGTAGGGAAAAACTAGCAGCACACAATTTCATCTGCTGTATGTAGGTTGGCTACAGACAAAGTCCTTTCGTTAGGTCAGTTGCTAGCTCTGTAAAATGGCAGGCTTTCTGTTAGACTTTCTTTTTCCTCAGAAAGCTTGGACATACGTATCTTTGCTAGTATTTGTATGGCACTGTCAAAATGGCTTTTCTGAGCGTCCCCATGGGGGGGCTGAGTAATGCACTTCCCACATCACTGCTTCACCCTGGGTAGTCAGAGCTGCAGATCAGCACAGCCCAGGGAATGCTGCGCACTGCGCGGGCTCCCGGCCCGAGCTTCATCGTCCCTCTGCATTCACTCTTCTCTGAGCAAAAAAGCCGCAGACACAGCTCAGGGAAAGATACGGGGGAAAAAATATTACCAAGTGTCTCCAAAACCCATTAACTCTTTTTACCCTGGCGGACTCACGAACTTTTGCCCAGGCCCTTTTAGGTGAGACTTCTCCTATACACAGACTGAAAATTGCATTGTACTAACAAGATGTCCATTGCTGGGAGCATGGTCAGGCATCTCTCAACATCAATGGCAGCATTCATGCAGTCTGTATCATCATTTCCCAATGGTTGTGACAAGCAGAAATGTACCAGAAGGTGAGTGATAATTTTTAGGGAATTATAGCTATATAACAGACTATATGTTATATATATATAAAATAATACATAATATGTCATATATAACACTGTGCAGTGTGAGCACACATGGACTCCCTCCTTTGAAGTGTGGCTGTTCCCATCAGCTGCAGCTGATGCTTAAATTTTCTCCTTTCTATAATGTTTGTAGAGGTTCTAAAGCTGTACACACGCTTCACCCTAGAAGCCGGGACAGGTCTTGGGCCCCTGCGAAGCATGATCCCCTGTGCTCTGAAGAACTCTTTACCGAGGAGCACAACCTTTAGTGAAGGCGACAAGAGAGCCAGCCCGCAGATACGAATGTTCATAGAATCATAGAATCATACAGGTTGGAAAAGACCTCTAAGACCATCGAGTCCAACCGTTGACCCAACACCACCATGCCCACTACACCATGTCCCTAAGCGCCGCATCTACACGTCTTTTAAATACTTCCAGGGATGGTGACTCAACCACTTCCCTGGGCAGCCTGTTCCAAGGCTTGTTCATTGAATGGTCAAAAGTGAATGCCCTTGGCTTACGTGAGGGAGAGAGGAGAAAAAGAGAAAGGACAATAAGGAGAAAGTACACATGGGGATAATGTTTTAATAGGAGAGGAAGTGAAATGATTGGAGAAGTAATGAATGGGGACTGGGTGGGAGGAGCAGGGGAGTGGCAGGGAGGCAGGAGTGGCCAGGAGGTTTCAGAAGGACAGGCATGGGGCACGGGGAAGGGTGGTGAGGGGACAGGGTCCACCAGAAACGGTAGCACAGGAGTAAGAGAGGATGCAGCAAGCAGCAGGAAAAGAAGGTAGAAGAGGAAAGAGAACACGTAGAGGAAAAACAAAGGAAAAGGAGGCTGGTTTAGAACATGTTTCCCTGTCCTCTGGTCTTCTGCACTGTATTAGCAGAAAACAGTACCAGTGTACAGGGGCTGAGGAGCTAGCTTAAATCAAGGAAACCTGTAGGTCTGTGGTTACGTGAAACTGAGAGCAAGTCACAGTAACATTGTCTCTGGTCCAAGCATGCAGCTACAGTTGATTGACAATGTTGGAGGGATGGAAGATGCTGGAAAAGGCATTAAAATCAGAGCAAAGGAGTCAGGGCTGGGCAGCTCCAGAGAGCAAAGCTGGATTCAGGGCAAATTGGGAAAACCTGTCATGCTTCTAGGGCACCATTCAGTGTCTGTTCTTGACTCCTGTGCTCCACAGAAATAACTGCGATCAGTTTGCTTGCTCTCCGAACGTGTCCTGTAGGCACTTCAGGTACAAGAACTTCCAATGCTGAGGAGCAGACAAGCATCGCCGAGTCCCCAATGTCCTGGAGCTTTGCCAGGCGCTCCTCTTGCCCTGTCCCCTCTGCCTCTGCCCTTCACTGCAGTGGCCCATGGGTGACCAAGAGGGTCAGGAGTGCTGCTCTCTGCAAGACTCGCTCTGCAAGACCCTCGTCAGCTCCCTGGGAAGAGCAGATGGGAGCACAGAGAGCACGTCCCCAGGTCTCGCTGTCCAAGGGCAGGAGGCCAGAGCAGATGGTTGAGGAAAAATCTGCAGTGACCTGAGGTCCAGGCAGAAGACAACGCACCCGCTCCAGCCCTAGCTAACCTTTAAACCAAGCCTCCCATGTGTTTTGCTTTTCAATGCAGCACTGCTTGCACTCTGAGCTTGCAGAAGTTTATTGCATTTCTGCTGCAGCCCCTGCAGAAGCAGCTATAATTTTCAATAAGCATGGAAAATGAATAGCTGGTGTCTGTCTGAAGTTTCTGCTGCCACTTAACCTGGAGGTTATGGGGCCCACCTTGCAGCAGCTGGCTACTAGGGTATCCTCGTGGCCATTCTGCTGCAACCCGAGGGGTGTAAATTTGGTGTCATAGAATCATAGAATCATTTAGGTTGGAAAAGACCTTTAAGATCATCGAGTCCAACCATTAACCTAACACTGCCAAGTCCACCACTAAACCATGTCCCTAAGCACCACATCTACACGTCTTTTAAATACCTCCAGGGATGGTAACTCAACCACTTCCCTGGGAAGCTTGACAACCCCTTCCATGAAGAAGTTTTTTCTAATGTCCAGCCTAAACCTCCCTTGGCACAACTTGAGGCCATTTCCTCTCGTCCTATCACTTCTTACTTGAGAGAAGAGACCAACACCCACCTCACTACAACCTCCTTTCAGGTAGTTGTAGAGCGCGATGAGGTCTCCCCTCAGCCTCCTCTTCTCCGGGGTAAACAATCCCAGTTCCCTCAGCCGCTCTTCATAGGACTTATGCTCCAGGCCCTTCACCAGCTTCGTTGCCCTCCTCTGGACACGTTCCAGCACCTCAATGTCCTTCTTGTAGTGAGGGGCCCAAAACTGAACACAGTATTCGAAGTGCAGCCTCACCAGTGCCCAGTACAGGGGCACAATCACCTCCCTGCTCCTGCTGGCCACACTATTTCTGATACAAGCCAGGATGCCATTGGCCTTCTTGGCCACCTGGGCACACTGCCGGCTCCTGTTCAGCCGGCTGTTGACCAACACCCCCAGGTCCTTTTCCACTGGGCAGCTTTGCCTGGCTCATGTCTGCCCTGAGCTCCCCTTGACCCTTAGCAGCTCATCTCTGAGTTGATATTGTAAATCAGGGACAAAAAATGTCTTCCCAGTCTGCACATGGGAAGCTGAAATCTCTTCAGGGGGAATACTTTTAGTAATTTTTTTTTTTTACTTCCACTCATTAAAAAAGGTGGAGATAAAACTCACACTCTTTTCCAGGCTTCCTGCCTTCCCTGTAAATGCTGCTAGGTAATTGAATGTGTATCTCCAGTATACCGGTATGTATAGGAATTGCATAAAAACATCCTCCTTCATTGGCAGCCTGCGGTATGGGTGCTGCATAAGGTCACGCGTTCATTTGATCATACATCCGCGCTAACCTTGTGTAACGCTGCAGTAGCCAGCATTGCTGCACTATGGAAGAACAAGCACTCAACAGTCATCCCCCGGTTGCTCTCCCTTTATTTCTTGGACCTCTCCCAAAATATAAATAACGCAGTCCACTGTACAGCTGAACTGCATCTGCTGCTAAACCTAACTGAATTTTCATGTGCATAGCTGCAATGTGCCAGCAAACTCTTTTTCACAGGGCTGGCCGCACCTGTGTTGCTTTTCTAGTATCTGGGTGCACGCTGCTGTGTACGGAGACTTTGTGCTGGGGGTAACTGCACATGCGACCCTCCGTCACCTGGACCAGGTCCTGCAACACATGCCGTCCGACTCCAGGTCCCACCACAATCATTGTGGCCTTTCTGGAGCTTATTCCCCATGCTCAAAGTGCCCAGCCAGTCCCCTGAAGTACCCCTCAATGGTAGGAGCAAAGCACAGCGTGGGAGGGGAAGAGGATTTCACGACAGCAAACCACATGGACATGTTTGTCCCTTGTACTCTTGTGTGTCCTCAGGCATCCCAGGGAAAATTCTCCTGGTGCTTGGCCTGCCAAGTTTACTTAAAGCCGTGGGAGAGCAAGCAAGTTTCTGCAGGGTTCGGTGTCTTCCCTGAGTCTTTGCACCTTCACCTTCCAATTACAAAGTAGAGCGCACATGTCCTCTCTCAGATGGCTATTTTATTTTCCCTGCCTTTTTCCTGCCATCCCAGCAGGTACCGAACAATAAACCACAGATGATCCGTCCCTGTACTTGCAGGGTAAGTCCCATACGTTGTCTGGTGCGACTCCCTTTCTGTCGGGACACGGAGAGCTGCGCGTCTGGGTTTGTGGAGCCCAAGCGTTTTGTATCAGTTGTGGCTCTCACTTCATTCACTTTATTTTAATATTTCGGAGGCTTGCCCTCTCTCTGGGCTGGGAGGGAAGAGGAAAACGATAGCAATGGTGAAGAGGAGAGACAAAACCCAGCTTCACCAGGAAGAGCCTAAATATCCATTTTCATCTCACAGGGCTGGGCCAAGAAACCAGGACATTTGTGCCATTTGTTTTAAACACAAGTGTTCCAAGAGCTGGATGACACAAACGCCAGACCCTGCCAGAGCAGATAAAGCTATCAGGGTCCTACTCAGCTGGTCAGGGAAATACAGGGACTGGGTAAGATCTGCCAGGTCTGGAGCCTGGTCAGGAGCACAAATGGGAGCTTTCAGATCTGGTGTAAGCAGAGAGAGAGAAAATAAGCGGACTGTTCACTCTTTCACCTCTTTGGCCACTGGCCAGGGGACTGGGTTCAGACTAGGGCTTTTTTTTTCCTTTTTTCCCCTCCATTTCCCAAAGGAGGGCCAAGCCACGTGCTCCTCTGCTGTAAGGGCAAGCATCCAAGGCATAGTGATTCACTGATTTCCAGTCAGTGATCTGCCCTCTCCTGAGGCAGTGGGAACTTTTTAAGGTTGCAATCTCATCCAGGCTGGAGACATCTCCCGTCTGAAGAAGACTGGAAGAACTTGGCCCTCGAAGGCTCATGCTTGTGTAAGTCCACAAACAAGTGTAGGCTGTAAATGCCATGGGGGCAAGAAGTTGCGTGTTAAGGAGATATGAGGAGATGGTACTGGAATGAGATAACATCCTTCTAAAATAGAGAAAAAGCAGGTCATGAAAAAGTGGTTCCAGTTGGAGGAAGAGTCACCCCAGAGAGCACTGAAGGTCCCCATGCTTGGGAAATTTAATGCTGCATCAGGCAAACCACCAACAAAAATTAATACACAAACAGTGTTGCTTTGGCAAGGAAAGGGACACGATCATGTAACTTCTGCAATTCCAGGTCAGAGCATTTGCATTACATCGACACTAAGCCTTCTACACCTGGAGCAGGCAACCTTTTACTAACTCACTTAGGGTAATGATTGCTGAGTTTTACACCTCATCATGTTTAGAAATCTTGTGATTTGTCTAACCTAGCAGGGATTAACCTGGTCCTAAACCAGGCAGATGCAAAATATCAATATACATCTCTCTTTCTATGCATGTGTGTATACACGTTTACTTCAAACAGCAAAGGGAATTATAGATAGTGTTTCTTCTCTTCCCAAGTTCATCAGCTGATACTGGGATGCAACTTTTTCTTGGCAAAGGGAATGGTTTCCCTTCCTGTGTATTCAGGAAGATTCATATAGATTACCAGGACAACTCATTCAGCACCGTGCCTCAATCTCATTTCCAAGCATTGATTGGTGATAATGTATTCCCAGACTTTCAAGTCCCGGAGGTTTTGCCTTTTCAAAGATGGTAGTTAAGTTTGCTGCTCTTGATTATCAGCTGCACTCTGTAAACAACAGCCTTTTGGAAATTATAAGATGTGCACTGCCAGCTTTCCTTTTTGAGCCATTTAAAAAGGATGAGCTCTGCAGAAAGTCTAAGCTAAGAGGCATTGAATTACTCAGCTCTGGAATCCCATTTCAGATCCTGCAACAGACCTGAAATCAAGCAGGTTTTTTGCCATCAGCACTGGCTGTGTGTTGATATACAGTGACATCCACAAATGGTCCAACTGGCTTTGGCACAACTGCTGGTGCTTGCTAAGAAAATTAAGCCAATGTGGAAACTAAACCAAGTATTGGTCAGTGATTTCCCCCTCCCCTACAGCAGATGAAGGGCACTGTTCACAGCTGTGGCATGTAGGTAAACGCTCCAGTTTCTTAGGCATGTTGGTTTACAGCCAGGTTGCTGGTGCTTGGGAGTTGATACGGGTATGGGAAGCGTGTCAAGGGCTGAAGTGCTGGACTGGGATTTAGGGTACAGTTCCCCATATCTTCTCCAGTTGTGCTGGTTTAAAGAACCTAAATGCAAGACTTGCACATCTTGCAGGGGGAACCGTTTCCCTTGCAAGTTCATTTTCCAAGGTTATTCTGAACGTGGGTGAACTAACAGGTACCCCTCTGCCCCAAAAACCTTTACAGTAACCAAGAAGTGGGAATGAGAGGGCCATGGAGTGGAGCATTTTTGCCAGTGCTCTTTGCACTGCGGGAAAAGGCACATGGCTCTCTGCTCACAGAAGGGTGGACCCTGCACGTTAAGTTTCAGTTTCTGGTTTTGCTGTGTGGTCAAAAGCTTCATGAGGGCAAGATCCTTGAGACGGGCACAGAGTTTCTGCAGAGATCAATTTCGTCACTACGGGCGAGCCCAGCTATCCCTAGACTTGGTGTTTAACTTTCTGCTTAGTAAGCATCAGAGGGGTTTGTTGCAGTTCTCTGCTTGTGAATCTGCCATTTTAATATCAGCTGTAACACCTTAGGATGTTCAGCTCTGAGACCTGGCACTAATTACTGATATACAGGCCCAGGTCTTCTTTGTGCCTTTTATATCAGGTTGATTTAGGGTGTCAGTCAAGCAATAACAAAATAATCAGTTTACAGCTGAGCCGTCCCCCGCTCTACGTATGCATCCGTCACCTTTTCCCTTTGAGTGTTTACTCTGATTAGGTCTTTCCTGTTTTCCTCTTACGTTCTGAATACTTGTATACATTTTCCTTGTTAGTGCTGACGAACGTTCTTTTTTCCACTGACATGTCAGTGTGTATGCTGCAGACATAATTTCTGTTACATTTCTATCTTCACTGCAGAAATGACATGAGTATTCCTCAGGTGCAACCCAGCATGCAGACCTAGTACAGCCTAAAGAAACTGGTCCATAAAGCAGCAGCTGTTCTCCCTGTTTATAATGCCGTTACCATCCCACCTCGAAAAACAAAACACTGCTGAGCCAAATGTAGGTATCTCTAGAAATCATGTGTTTGCCAGAGTTAATTAGCTGGATAGAGGAGGCTGTTTTTTTCAGGCATAGTTCTGCTTACTTGGGATTTGTGTGCTCCTGTTGCAAAGCAGCGTGACTCTGCACCGGCTGTGTGAGTGCCCTGCAGAATCCTGCTCCAGATCCCTCCTGGGGTTGAGGTAAAGGCACCTTGTACCAGAACAGCCTCTGCTTTCAGCAGAGAGGAAAATGACAGCCCAAGTCTGTGGGTTTCAACATCTTGGCACGGGAAACAGAGGAAGTCTTTCACCTAGAGAAAGTGCATTCATCATCTTCAGGCTGGAGCACAAAACAGAGCCCTATATCCAAACACCTCAGCCCTTGACTTCCTTTAGCAGTGTGGTGCATCCCCTTCCCCTGCATCCCCATCCCCTTCCCATTCAGACCAGAACTGAATGGTTCTGGTCTGAATTTTGCAGGACGTGATGTCTGATAGCTGCAGACTATAAAAGAGAGCCTGTGAGTAGCCTTAAAATTTTTTCTCTCATCATTGAGGAGTTTCAAGCCCCAGCTGGAAGAAGTCATGAGCATCCTGGTCTGATCCCATGGCTGACCCTGCTTTGAGCAGGAGCTTGGGCTAGAGACCTCCTGAGGTCACTTCCAGCCTGAATAATCCTACGAGCCTGTAATCTTACTAACCAAGGAATCAGGGTGCCCCCAAATGACAGCAAAATGCTGTCCAAGAGACACCATTCCTTCTGCTCTTCATGGTTTCTTCCCCTTCATAGCAGGATGGTACCATTAACATGAGTAGGAGGGTCACCTGGTTTACATGGACACCTCTTCTCAGCCCCCCTGAAATTCCTGTTATACTCTCAAGTGCTTATGGCAGCCGTCCATTAAAGAAAGCTGCGAGACAGACAGACTAGCAGCAAGGCGGGCTTGGCTTTCTGAGTAGCGAAATGTCCCCTCTTTGTGGTATTCAGGGAAATGGGGCTCTGTGTATATCCGCTGAAAAAACACGCCCTTGCAAAAGCAACCCTGAACTCCCTGACGCATTTTTTCTCCTTATATAAGCAGTTTAGCAAATCCCGGTGATCAGATAACTGCTTGGGCCAATAAGCAGCAATAGTAACGGTCTGTCTTATACCACTTCTGCCTCCTCTGGATCTCTGTTTTCTTTCTTATTTTTTCCCTACAGCACTCCAGATATTGTAGTTGTTTATTTAATTGGCTTTATTGTTGTGGCCGTCTTTCAAATGCTAGCCTGAAATCTGCTAAGAAGCCAGGAACAAGGGAATTATAAGATTTCCTTGCCAGGTGTCAAATGACAATTAATGCACATCCTTTTTAAACTGGGCTAGAAGAAAAGGCCATTATTGAATATTTAACAGGTTTACACAGGAAGAATGTAAGCACTTTGTATATGTAAGTACGTGTACATGTGCACTCTGAATGGATTTATTACTGTTTAAACCATTATATAGCATGTTGCTCAAAACAGATGTGATATTAGTGCATCTTGTTTTTCAGACCAAATTTGCATGTCTCTGTTGTATCTTGTTACTAAAAAAGCAGGCCGTTCTCCTTATCACTCAGCAATTCTGATGATATGAAGCTCACTAAAAAAATAAAGGGTGCAAAACAACCTTCAGTTTGCATTATGATTTTAATTTTTGCATTGCTGACCCCTACGTAAAAAGGCAGCCCAAAGGAAGTGGTGAAGACTCTAGGTCCAAATTTTCCAGTTAGGTCTGTAGTGCCTAGGTGGTTTACTGATTAATGTATGCAACAGCTCACATGGAAACTGTGCCCTTGAGTATTTCTCTTACCTCAGTACCTCAGCAGCATTACCTCAGCCTTGAAGCCTAGAGAATACAGACGAGAGTGGTATAAAATTGAGCAAAAAGGTATAAAGCAACCTCCTGTGGATATTAATGCTTGGTATACGACCCCTGTGATATGTAACAGGTATATTCTGGCTGAATGATCCACATTTTTCTTGCCACTATTAGGAATTCAGACCCATTCTACACAGGACCTGGGAGACTCTCATTCTACTTGCACTGATTTCAGTGGAAAAAAGGCATTTGCACCTATGGGATGAGTTTGTATGCATTCTTAGTGTCACACAGGAAATCTGTGTCCCTACCAACTTCTGTGTCCCTATCAACCCATGTTTCTAAATCCTGGCAGCTCTGTCTCCATCCCTTTCATCTCTAGTAAGTTGTTGTTAATAGCGCTTCTGAAAGGAACTGAAGAAGGGATTCAGGAAAAAAACCAAGACGTTATCAAAATAGGGTAACCTAGTGTTGCATCTGCCCAACTCTTTTTAATGGTGAGCTGGCACAGATGAAGCAGAAACTGAAGAAGTGAACCAGGAGAGGAAGATAAAAGAGACATAAACAAGTAAAAACAAAAGAGCAAGGAGCCAGAAAGTAAGAAAATATAAATCAAATCAATTGCTGGGTGTGCATGTGCAAGTGCATATGTGCATGCATTAGAAGCAAACTTTCTCTGGAAGACCAAACAATTCATGACAAACCTTCTACAGTTTTGAGCTGGTGCACAAAAAATGGTACACTTACGATCACCCCAAATTACAAGAAGTCTACTTGCTTATGACCTTATTGACATCAAATGAGTTGCCTTACACCACGTATGCTCACAGTGTTTTCATTGTCATAAATTATTAACTAATGTCCAGTTCATTTGAAAGAAAAAGGACTTCTTTCTTCCCCTGTATTTTGTTGTTGCTGACTTTTATGTACTCCCATTTTCCAGTCTCATCCTGGATCATGTAGCAATCAAAATGTACCAGCATGAAAATACTGCGTAGTGATTCACTTGGGAAGAAAAGAAACATAGCAGTAAACCCCAACTCACCCAGCTCCACAATGTAATTTCACCAGAGAGCACAGCAGAATATTTCAAATGTTTTTATCAGCAAGGTATAAATGTGTGTGGATCTACTAATTGTTCCCAGGGATAGGGAAGGAAAAGAAGCCACTTTCCTGTTGACTTCTAAATTCATTAAGTAGGAGCATAGCAATGTTGACCTCAGTGACAAATGATTTTTTCACTTCACTAGGTATTTTAAAACATTTCCTGGGAAGAAAAGTCAAGATGAAACAGTATTTTTTTAAAGCTTTTTCTCCTTAAATCACAATGTAACGGGGAAAATTCATCCTGTATCAAATTGTTCCACTTCAGCAAAAATGTAAAATTTTTATAATAATTTGGAGAAGATATGAAGTGGATTGGAGCAGTACTTTCCAACAGTTCATTTTAAAATCACTACAATTAAGCCATTTCAACTCGGAGATGAGGGGATTGCCTTCAAGAGAGAGAAACTGCGGTTCGACAGACCACCAAGAGTTTGAGACTATTAAATATTCACATACTTCAGGAAAGTAAAATCTGCCTTTTTCCATCTGCAACAACTTGAGGCTGTGACGCTTTTGCCTCCCTCTAATGAAAAGCGTTATCAGCAAGTGCCACACATCTTTCATCCTTGCACAATTAGAAAGTGGGGAAAAATTTCCGAGGTGGGTGCCTTGTTAGTCCCTTGCATCTATATTTAGACACATGAATTTCACAAGCAACTCAAGCTGTCAAGCCCCTGAAAGGAGCAATCGCCCACTCCTTCCTCCCTACCTGCTCACTGTCACCTTCTCCTTGCCCTTTGCTTTGTGATCGAACAAGCATTAATGAAGTCCTGTGCTGAGCAGGGCTAGCAAAGAGCAAAAGTCTGTCCCTTTAGCTTGGATCAGTGCCCTGATCCTTCACTTGAGAAGTGGTGGCAGAAAGGCAGGAGCAAGCAGCCATGGGTAACAAAAGTACTCGGCAGTGCTGATCTGTCACATTCAAAGAGATATGGTCCAACAAGCTGTAAGCAGCTACAGCTCTTTCTGTAGACAAAGGGAGTTTTAGGTAACTATCCCTGCTCAAAAGTGTTCATCTTAGATCATATTACAGATTTTTCTTTTTTTCTGTCAAAAGTGAGAAAATAAAGGTGATGGTATACATAAAAATAGAGAGAAAGAGGGAATATTTCTGCACCTGCATAAATCATGTCAATAAAAGGAGGTTTGAGTTAAAGTAATGGAGAATCTAAGCCTGATTGAAGCGTATCCCAAATCACAATCAATACATCTTAAGCAGTGAGTGCCATTAGGTCTCGACAAGAGAAACAAGAGTGCTGAATGCTTACTGCCTAGCAAAATAAGTTTATTTTCTGAGCAGCCTGTGTATTTTATTACCTGAAGCCTCTGGGGTCCCCAGTACCATGCAGTAACAGTAGAAAGCATGGATGGATATCCCAAAATGTTATTGTCAGGAGTGGGCAGAGTAAGGGTTCAAGAGAAATTCCTAACGCAACTGGTTGACTGCCAGCTTCCAATAACTATTTCCAGTTTCATTGTCTGAAGTACAGAAGCATTAGAAGATACCTATTCCTTTAATTATTACTGCATATTTATGGTTATATCCCGTACTGTGATTTCTAAAATGAAAGTGCGTATCTGAGAGATGTTACAGGAATTGGGCTGAAGGGATACCAATGTATATTTTTAGTTAATCTGTACATGCTTTTGCAAAAGTGGCTAATAAGACAATTACCATTTTTCTTTTAAATAGACCTGTCTGTTTTACAAATAATTCACATGCCCTTCATGCACTAGGAAAGCAGTTGTGAATAACAAGTGTGAAAGTTGTTCCTGATGACATTTGAAATGCTAATTAATACCTAGGAAACTATGGCTCATTGAAATAATTTTTACATGTTTTATTTTTGTGTATATGTGCATGTCTGTATGTCTTCCACAGGCTGGAAAAAGAAATACAAAAATTAGAAAGTGAGGAATCCCAAATATCTGCCAAAGAACAAATCATTTTGGAGAAACTAAAGGAGACTGAGAAGTCCTTCGACAACTTACAAAAGGTATGTAAAAAAAAAAGACACTCAGGCACAGATTGAAACCAAGGTAGACTCTTGGCACTGTTTGAAACAGCAGTTATAATTCATGCACTTATGGGAAGATTGAGGGCAGTTGCAGAGCACATAGCTCAAACCAGGATGAACAAGACTAGAGAAGATATAGAGGCATCAGATCTATTTTGGTTGGGTTATTTGGATTTCCCCTTCCCACTCCAGCTTTTTTTGAAGGTGGATTTCAAAGACTATCTCCATAGCTTATCTGCAGGGAAAATAACTGAGCTTTTGGCCCCAGTGAAAGATGTCAGCAGGATCCTGAAAGGCATCTCAAACTTCCCTGCTCCCAGTGGCACCCAGAGACAGTGGCATTCGCCACAAACGCCACTTCTGAACATTACAGCCTGCAACAAACAGCAGTGTTCTCCTTTTAGTTATACCATGTCCCTCGCCCTCAGCCTCAAATGGCACAGAAACGTAAGGAGCCACATCCCCAGTTACCCATTTAAAGATTACAAAGAACCATAAAAGCAAGCCTAGCATAAAAATCAAGACTTCATGCAAATTATATCCAAAATATAAAACCAAACATCTTATTTTTTCCCTTCACAGAGTTTCTCACACCAGGATGGTGGTAAGTGCCTTTTTATTATTGTATAGCTTTGGGTTTAACAAGAGTTGTTACTATATCTTTGTTGCAAAGGTTTACAGAGTGGAGGTTCTTCTCTTCATTGTATGTTTATGATTTATTGCTAGAGTCATTACCTTTTTCTTTGGTATTGCTATAGTGCAAGCACAAACATCACTATTGTGGTGAAACAGTATTCCTCTGGCAGAGCTCCACCTCTTCTTATGTGCACACAAGGGGAAAGAACAGCATGGATGACTTAAAACAGACATAATACAACTTCTGTGTTATTGAACCCTTTCACTACATGATAGCTCTGCACTGCAGACTCCTTTTCACCTCTCTGTGGTCAATCTTCTCCATTGTATGCACTTATGCTCTTTTCATGAACAGTTAAATACAATGAGGACTATTCCTAATATACAGGAACAACTATTAAAATTAGATTACTTCACTGATGAATGATATTCTCTGCATGATGTTCTTACAGAAGGAAAACCTCACATGGGTGGATGAGGATGTAATAATTCCTAGTTTATGAATTCAGTATCACACTATATGTGATCCGTCTAAATACTGAGCTATAAATTTAGGTGTCTGAGTGAGCAAATAATACGGTTGGTTCCCAGGAAGGATATCATGCTGATCCATCTGCAGATAAAGCTATGCTCCAGACACTCATTCTGACTACATGTCTTTGAACTGACAAGATTCAAAATACTTAGGTCAAGCTAGCTCCTCCAGCTGCTGACAAAGCCATGCCCAACTGTACTGTGAGTATAGATGAGCAATATGTAGGATGATCTTAACATTAAAGCACGGGGACACAATAGAAGGTTAATATGTAGTATATGAGCTGACTTGGAGCTGTCTTTTTGAGGTGATTAATATTACTTAGTAAGAGGGTTTTCTTTTTGACTCAAAGATCTAGTTTAGAAATGTTCACTTCTGTTAGCAGTATAATTCAAGTTTTATTTTAAATCCCATTTCCCCCCCAAAAAAAAAAGTCCCAGATAGGATGCTCCATGGTAAGAACTTACTCTTCCTTCCTCCTGGAGCATTTGAAATTGGCTACCACAAAGTAAATAAAGATCCGGAATGGATCTTTTGTACCTTATGTACCTATGTTTCACCATGGTTGTTGATAAGTTTCCAAAAGAGGAAGGGTGCCTACAGGAGTTAGCACCCAACACTGCCTCATCATTCGTGTTGTGATCAAACAGGAACCAAAGGAAGCCCCAGCTAGCAAATACGAAGCGGTAGTTTCCCCGAAGGTATTTTCTTGTAACAACGTAGTATTTCACTGGGTTCAAGAGGAGCGTCACTGCTCTCCAGATTTTGCCTGCTTTCAGTGGATCCTTCCCTCCCAGACTGAGCCAGAAGCAAGGACAGCTCGTGATTTCTGAAGGGTAACAGAACATGCAAAATTATGCCAAAGAGAAGAGAGTGCCTCCGGAATAAATGTGCAAGCAGAGGAAGCGGGGGATATGGCTAAGTTAACTGGTACCTCACCTCTTCCAGACCACTTGCTTTATATTTCTTGTCTCTTCCCCTCGGCAGCGGGTCCTTGTGGGCTGAGGCAGGCCCGGGTCATCCTCTAAGCAGTACCGTACTCTGCTCCTCCAGGGATGACCGAGGCTGCAAGCTGTCCTGTCAGCCCTCCCACTGTGGGCACGATGTGACCGTACATCTTCACATGGTGAAAGCTGAGCAGGTCCTCTGTTTTCTGCTCTCTGACAACAGTCTGTGAGGATAGCTGATCAGAGCAGGAAGAAAGCACGTACATAGCTAGCTGCGATCATTTTGGTATCATAGATTTTTCCTTCCTTCAAAAACATGTAGGACTTGCTTTGTTGCAGCAGATCAGCCATCTGTCTGGCAACCATCTGTAACACATGCTGCAGAGGAAAATGGTAAGAGCTGTTGGATAATACAGGAAGGCTGTGTAAAACACAGACACAAACCAACACCAACCTGTTGGGGCAGTTTCTTCAATTGCTGCCGCATCTTGAAAGACTTCCAGTCCATAAGTCTCACACTAGTTTGTCCTGTGTCCATCCCTCCCTTCATTCTAAATGCGATGACGGTACAGAAGGTGATTTATCTCATCATTGTGTCTGTGTGCCTGTTTTTATGCCATATATATGGTGGTGGTGTCAGAGCTTCCGAGTGTGCAGAAAGCACAACTAGAGGGAGCTCAGAGCCCAGAGGGGTCCAGGCGAAGGATGCGAGGGGAGGGGAGAAGTGGTGGAGAGCACCTGTGCCGATCAAGTGACTCTCTGTGTCCTTCCCACCCTTCCCAGAAAACAGCTGTGTCTGGCAATGGGCATTTCTGAGCTTGAAGTCATCCAGGCACAATAAACACGAATCCCACGTTTTCCAGGGTACAAACACACTTTGCCTTCATAGATGACCATGCGAGAGAAAGCAGAGCAGAAATGCTGAGGCCGGGGGCTGTGGCCCTGTCACCTGCAATCGTGCTTCTGCCAGCTCCTTGGTGGCTTGTTGCTGACAAGCTCTCCATTACACAAGGCCTGAGATGATGCTAGGAATGACATCATTTGTTGCTGCTCAGATCTGCAGTCAAAAGCAGGCATGCTGTAGTGCTATGCTGCATGCACCTCATGAACAATGGAAAGGAGAGAGCTCTCACTCCGTGTGTGTGTATGTTTGTGGCTCAATGTGAATATAAAATAAAAGCCACATTAAGATCTGATGTAACTCCCTTGACTGCTGAATTTGCCTCAGGGGTAAATTTGTCCTCTGCAGTCTTTGGCCATCTGTATGCGAACTACATGCTGCTACTTACGAGCCGACAATGTGCACTCGCAGCCCAGAAAGCCAACCGTATCCTGGGCTGCATCAAGAGAAGCATGGCCAGCAGGTCGAGGGAGTTGATTCTGCTCTGGTGAGACCCCACCTGCAGTACTGCATCCAGCTCTGGAGCCCTCAGCACGGGAAAGACATGGACCTGTTGGAGCGGGTCCAGAGGAGGGCCACGAAAATGATCAGGGGGATGGAACACCTCTCCTATGAAGAAAGGCTGAGAGAGTTGGGGTTGTTTAGCCTGGAGAAGAGAAGGCTCCAAGGAGACATTATTGTGGCCTTTAGTACTTAAAGGGGGCTTATAAGAAAGATGGGGACAGACTTTTTAGCAGGGCCTGTTGCAACAGGAAAAGGGGGAATGGTTTTAAACTAAAAGAGGGTAGATTTAGACTAGATGTAAGGAAGACATTTTTTACAATGAGGGTGGTGAAACGCTGGAACAAGTTGCCCAGAGATGCCCCATCCCTGGAAACATTCAAGGTCAGGTTGGATGGGGCTCTGAGCAACCTGATCTAGTTGAAGATGTCCCCGCTCATTGCTGGGGGGGTTGGACTAGATGAGCTTTGAAAGTTATTCTGTGATTCTATGACTCTATACTTCAGCCAACATACAGAAGCTACAACTATAGTAACTCTACAGTTTGCACAAACCTCTGTTTGAATTTGGTATGTATTGGCATATATTTGGCAAAGCTGTGGCTCTGGAAATAGCAAAAGAGATGAGCATGTCCTCAGAGGACTCAAGTACAGATCTTTGTAGAGTGCTTTCCGCGTGTCCTGTAAAAACTCATCAGCAATTGTTTTTCAGTTGTAGGGTTTTAAGTAACTTTTCCATTTGATCTGCATCTGTAGCTGCCACAATTACAGCACCTCTGGCCACCTGACTAAAAACCATCGATCACCAACCTTTGAGTGCAGCCTGTTAGCCAATTTCCTACCCACCTAACAGTCCACCCATCCAATCTGTATCTTGCCAGTTTGTCCAGGAGAAGGTTGTGGGAAACAGTGTCAAAGGCTTTGCTGACGTCCAAGTAAACAACATCCATTGCTCTCCCCATGTTGACAGAAGATGTTACGTTCTTGTAGAAGGTGATCAGGTTAGCCTGGCATGCTTTGCCCTTGGTAAATCTGTGCTGGCTTTTCCAAATCACCTGCTTCATCTGGTTTGTAATAGTTTCCAGGAGGACTCATTCCATGACTTTCCCAGGGAATGAAGTATGAGTAATGGGCCTCTTGTTTCCTGAGTCCTCTTTTGGTCCCTTCCTGTAGACGGGTATGACATTTTCCCTTTTCCAGTCATCAGGGACATCCTCTGATCTCTTCTGACTGTCTTTCAAATATCATAGACAGTCACCTTACAACAATGTCAGCCACTTCTCTTAACCCATCCTGGAGTGGATTCTGACCAGGCCCATGGGTTTATGTGGGTTGAGCCCTTGCAAGAGGCTGCAGACCAGCCCTTCCTCTACTACTGGTGGGTCAACACATGAGTTGTCGTAGCTACTTGATCTTGTGATCTGGGGTCCAGCTATGCCAGTAAAGACAGAGGCAAAGAAGGTATTGAGAACCTCTGCGTTGTCAGCATTGTTAGTGACTAGTTTCCCTGCCCTGTTTTGTAATGGGCCTATGTCTTCCCTATGCTTCTGCTTATTGCTCACAAATGTGATGAACCCTTTCTTGTTGTACTTGACATCTTTGGCCAATTTCAGTTCTAGCTGAGCCTTAGCCTTCCTGACTGCATCTCTGCATGCTCTAGCAAGGTTCTTGCAGTCCTCAATGGCTATTTGGCTGCCTTTCCATAGCCAGTATGCTTCTTCTTGGCTTTTAATTACACCTAAAAGCTCATTGTTAAACCAGGGTGGTCTTTTGTTCAGCCTTCTTCCTTTCCCTTTGTAGAGGATGGACCGTTCTTGTGCTTTCATCAGGCACTTCTTGAATATCTCCCAGCACTCACAAGCCCCTTTGCCCTCTGTGAATACTTCCCATGGAATCCCTCGCAGCTGGGCTCTGAGCATATTGAAATTGGCTTTTCTAAAATTTGGGGTCTTTGTCCTACTGCTGGTCTTCAGCGTGCTCAGCAGGATCTTACACTCCTCAATGTTGTGGTCACTGTATCCAAGGCTACCATTGGTAGTTATGTTGTCAAGTAAGACTTCTCGGTTTGTGAGCAGTAAATCTAGCAACGTGCTGCTCCTAGTCAGCATGTCCAGCATCTGTAGCAGGAAGCAGTCCTCAATGCGTTCCGGAAACCTGATGGACACAGTGCACCACTGTGATTTTTTCCCAATGAATGTCTGGGTAATTGTAGCCACCCATGAGGACCAGGTTCTGTTGGCCTGGGACTTTCTCAAGCAGCCAAAGTAAGGTTTTGTCGGCTTTGTCATCCTGATTGGGAGGTCAGTAACAGATACCTAACATAAGATCCCCCTTGGTGATTATCCCTCTAATCTTAACCCAAAGGCATTCATTCGATAGAACTGGCATGGTCTTCAGAGCTCTCCTCTATATATTCAAATTTCTCTTTTACATAAAGTGCAACTCCACCTCCTCTTCTTCCCTTCCTATCTTTCTGAAAGAGTTTGTAGCCATCCATTGTGGTCTTCCTGCCATGTGAGTTTTCCCACCAAGTTTCTGTGATTCCTATGACATCTCTCAGACTGGGCACAGAGCTGTAGTTCCTCCTGCTTGTTACCCAGATTACATACATTGGTGTACATGCACTTGAGGTGGTTGAACCTAGGGTTCTTGCCTTTGGAAAGGCTTGGGGAGCATTCCTTACTGCTCTGGTAGGTGCACTCATCCACCCTGTTGCTTATGGATATACAGGTATCAGCTATGGACCCCACCCCCCAAGTTTGTTAGTTTAAAGCATGATTCACTAAGTCAGAGCCAGACTATTCAGCTTTTAGCAAAGCTTCCTGCTTAAGCCTCCATTCGTGGTCTCACAAATGGTGGTGGTAGTCATAATCTCTGCTTCCTCTGACGTAGCCCCATGGAGCCCCAGAGGGCTTTGCAGGTGGAACAGCCGTGTCCTGGGAAGCAGTATTTGCAGAAGACCTTAGGCACTAATTTTAGTGGCAGTCAGATTTTTAAAGATAATCCAGCCCTTGGAAAATGAGCTCGTCTGACATTTGGCCACAAGTCTCTGCATGGGAGCTATTCTGAGCAGTTCTGAAGGTTTAGTTTTGTGTAAGCACCCTTGAAGGATTATCTGGCCCCATATGGTTTCCCAAGCACTTGTCTGTCTGGTAATATGGAAGAGTGCCATAGTCCTAAAACGCAATTTGTTGCAAGTAGTACAAAAAGCCACAGGACATGTTTTATGGCATCCTTAGATATTAATAACTCATCAAATGTTGAAATTAAGATATTGAATGCAGTCAGTTCAAATGCTTTAATTTATGTTCTGTCTTACTTCTCTTGCAAACGAAATGCTGATTTGCGTCTCATCTGCTCCTTGTAAAATTGATGTCTTATATCCTTTTAAAGGTCTAAAAGAAACAGGCCTTGTTGCCAGTGAGATAAAGGGAAATAAGCATGTTCTTTTCGTTTGCAGGGGGGACAAGACAGGAACTGGCAGAATCATCCAAGCCCCAACTTCTTCTAGTCAAATACCCCATTTCTGACAGGTAGCACCACCACTTGCTTCAGAAGAAAATACATGAGAATCCTACCCCCATCACCCCCACTACGGCATTCACTTCTCAGGACAATAATGAGAGATTGTCAGGAGCCCTGAAGCTAACTTTTTAATATTTTATTCTAAGTAACATCCAGAGAAGTTTCTAAACTGAGTCAATATTAATAACACCTAACACTTACCTAGGTATAGTCTTCTAACGCAGGATGCAAAAAAACCCCACCTTACTAAGGTTCACCATCAAGCTGTACAATTGATCTTGCTTACTGCTAGACGTCAGCGATGCTAGCTGCCAGGATGGTGACCTCAGTTCCCTGTACAGGCACTGGGGAAAAACAAATAATTGCGAAGGATTTTGCCTCCTGCAGTGCCCTGGGATGAGAACCGTACCCTAAGTGTGCCTATTTATTCTCATTGCCTGAAAAAGAAGTAAGGATGATATTAGTTAAGCCACACAGGTCTGCTCTGATTACACCCAAGTGTGGACAGATAGGTCTGTCACTCAAGTCACTGGATAAGTGTGTGCTGAAACTACTGTTCCAGCAGTACACTCTACAGGGTGAATAATTACTAAATTTCTGCCATTTCCAGAACACAAAGTGCCTTCTTATTCTGGCCCAGAAACACAGTGCCCACTTCTTTCTCCTGAGAAATTATTTCAGTTTTCAATAATGGCCTGCTCATTTGCTGGTGATATTTCCCAGAATAACAACGCCAAGCATTGTACCGATTTCTCATCAGAGGCAGGCAACCCTGCAAAGGAAAGCAGCTGTTGCTGGCCATTGGTCAGTCAGCTGTGTCCTAAACAATTATTTCTCCTAAGCTCTACTGCTAAAAATAAAAAACTTTGAGGAAACAGTATGCTTTGAAAATATAAAAGCCCATTTGCCAAGACTGCCATTTGTCCACTGAAGTATGAAATAAATAATATTTCCCTGGCCGAGTTTTTTTTCAAATTCATCTGTTACAAACTGAACGTACATACTAACTTCCTGGCTTTCTGGAACGAATTTGCACTGTGCCTCTGTGCCATCCTCCTCTGACACAGGAAGGGGGAAAGGGGACGCCTTACCTGAGTCACCTACAGTGCTCCATGGAGGAATGGAGTGTCTTCTTGGGGACTGTGATTACTGTCTTCCTGCACCCGGCAGCAGTGGTGGCCACTGCAGGCTGTTAAGGCGGTAAAACCATTTCACTAATACCAGGCCCAATTTTCCTGCCAAAGGAGCAGACTTTGGAATTAGAGGTGGCATACCATGTGTTCACTGAGGATGCCACCAGCTGTAGGTTTTTTCCTGGGATGGGTGTTAGCCCATAGGGAACATGATGAAAGTATCTCCCTTCACCAGATGCAGTCAAGCAACCTTCAAGAGGACATTTCATTTTGTCTCCTTTCACCAGTTCAGTTTTATGGTCTGCGCTGGTCTTCCTATCTCACCTGCTTATAAAAACAAGAGGCACCAAGGGAGGCAGATTCCGTCTCCTACCCTGACACATGGACCAGGCCATACCAAGGGCTCAACAGCTTAAATTATAACCAGCAAAGAACCCTTGGAAGAAAAAGAATGCTCTGTTTCACACCAGATAGGATCTTATGTCTGAACAGAAATTTAACTATATTTCCATACAAAACTGAAAACATTTCCAGTTGATAGGAAAGGATGTGATTTTTTAATTTTTTTTTCTTTTTCATTTTGGTTTGGCGCCTGAACTGTGTGTCAGTTATTTGCACATCTCTCCTCTGAGCTCTGCTTTTAGCTCAGTCACTACACGCTAGCAGAATGATATACGCTATCTATTTATATTTAACCCAGCCACAAAATATCTCCCGGTAAATATTCGTAAATTTCTTTTATGTCTCTTCTAAAGAACATATTTAGCTTATGCTAAACAACCTAAGCTCAAATGTAAAACAAGTCAGTACTTTAAGATAGCTTTCTACCAGTTCAGGGTTTGTTAATGAATGATGGCACTGCAGAACTGGCAGGCGCTTAATACCTACTGAAGGTCACAACGGGCACCCTATCAGTATCTATATATGTTTTCATTATTAGCTATATTTCAGCTTTAAGAACAAAAAGCCAAATGCTGGTTCAATAATATCGGAAACAACCAGTGCAAAAGAGCTGGCCTTTCATCCCATTCAGTCAACACTAGCATTTTTAGGCTTTTATATCTCTATTCGAAATGTCATGGGTTCTGGGTATCATGTTAGGTTTGTTCCTTACCTTCCCCCTCTCTCCCACCCGTTTTAAAGGTCACAGACTTGATAAATCCAGAACCTCCTGACAAATAATTTTATGTGTTCAACTGACATAAGGTTTGAGTCATCTGGACCCATTCCCTCCTGCCTCAGCTAGTCTATTGAACACCAATCACACGACAGTGACTTTGCACTTTGTTTGCTTTGATCCAATTATCTAGTACAAAGCTCCAGTGACTATTGTCGGGGCTGACAACACTCTGCTGTCTAAGCAATGAAGCCACTGGGGCTCGTAGCACAAATCTAACTGTTTCCTGTTCTCTGACACCAGATGCAGTAAATTACATTTACTCCCAGATCCCTGAACTCCCAACCCTCTATTCACGAACAGCAGAGCCAGTTCCTGGGCGGGACGGAGCAAGCAGAGTAGCTGGTAAGTCTCAAAGAGCAAAGTATTATAATACCAGTCCAGTAGCCATGAACTTTTTTTGTTATATTACCTTAATGGGTCTGGTGTCCCGATATCATTTAAATGCCAGGAAATGCCGCTTGATTTGTATTTTGTAAATAAGTCAAGGCTTTTTGAGCAGCAATGAGTACTCTCAAAACAATGTAGTTGAACTACACACAAGTAGCATAGGAAACGGGTCCATTTAGTTCTTTCCATCTCTGCTGATACAAATACATGGTATTTAGGCCAAGGTTTTGCCTCCTCTGTTGTACCCATGCAACTCCCATTAAGATAGGTGAGACAGACAGGCACTCACAAGACCCCAAAAGTGCTTCAAACTTTTATGTTGTTTTACACTTATTTGTGTATCATTCTTTCTTCTTGGGGAAAAGGTGGGGAGAATTACGGCATGTTGTGTCATACATAGAACCTTCTAACACTTATTTTTCACATTGAGTACGTGTCTTAAATGTAACAACATGATTGTTAAAAGCTGTTAAAATGTTTTTCTTATTTTCAAGATCTTTCTTTTCTAAACAATGTATTCCCTATCTGAAGACCAAATTGCTGGTGGCTACTTAGGTGTCCCAAGGAGTGAGAATGAAAGGTGGCTTACTTGAAGAATGGGTTAACAAGCATAGCAAAGCAATGTCTGCAGCTAAGACACTGTACACAGCTACGGGATATGTCATTTTGTTCAGAGGTCCTGTTGCAAGCCATTCCAAAAGCTTCCCTTCCACCAGTGCTTATCCTGATCTGTCTTAAAAGTAAGCTTTTCCCTGTGTGTTTGTGCCATTTTGTCAACACCAAGAATACAATAATTTCTTTCATTCTTCAAATGACCCAGAAGCCTTGTTCATGTAGTCTTATAAGGGTATCGTGTGTGTGCAATAGCTTAAATAAAATGCACCAGCATATGTGCTCAAAGGTAGGCTGTAAGCATCCATCTTAAAACAAGCTCAAAGGCTATTAGGATTATTTGTTTTAAAGAACAGCTTCTGAATCCACGTAACAGGCAGAAGCCAGATCCTTTTGTCTGCACATTGGGACCTTCTTGTCGTGAAGCACTGCATTATGTTACACCGTAATTAAAGCTCATGCAGAAAACTTGTACTTGTGAATTACAGGCTGTCATCTTCAAGTACTGCTTTCAGTTTCAACTCTATTGTCAGATAGTTTTGCATTGCATTGATAGAGCACATTTTGCAGTAAATAAGCTCTAGTTAAATAAAGACATTTTAGAAATCAACATTAGTTCAATTTTCAGCTACTTTGACAAGCTGGGCTGCTAGGTTTCCTGCAGAGAATGAACATAATGCATATAGGCAGATAAGCCAGGTTCTGTTACTCACTTCTCCCACAGCAATGCATTTCACTAATGAACAGCTTTCTAAGAAACTTGTGTATATTTATGCGTTTACTTGCACAAGTAGCTTTAATGTCACCCCTGGGGCAGGTCATAAACCGCATGTTATGTCAATATCTTAAAAACACTGCTGCTGAAATCACAGTAGAAGAAATGAAAAGAAAATGTTGGCAGTGGCAAATGCTTAAGCAAATTAGCTAAACATAAAATACACAGGGACCACACCTGTTAACTTTCTAGATCAGACCAGCCAGTAAGACAGTCTTCCAAACAGTGCTTGAACTTGTTGCCCAAAGTCTTCCTAATCAGTAGGATGTTGTAAATTATCAGTACACCACGCTATAGATAAAAAGATGTATCTTGCAACTCTTTTTAAATATGGCCAGGTCCACGTGATTTAACTATCAGATTTTCCCTATCTGCTTCTGAATTCAGGCCCATTATACAAGCCTTCTTTTAATGCACACTACTGAATGAAATTTGTTCATCAAAACAGGGAGGGTCTGGCAGATTGCACCCTCTTCTGCACTAAAAATATATGCAATAATACGGTACTCAACTATTTCACAGGAAAATCAGCAGCCTTTGCTGAAAAGTCATGCCCCAGATAATATTTTTAATTTTCAAAGAAGAGGAGAAGCACAGGAGCTCCAAGGGAGCTCAGGATGCTGGTTCTCACCAAGAAGGTAGTAGGTGGTCAGTCAGTGGGCTGGCAGTGCCCCCTCTGCAGGGCTGTGGTGCTCAGGGCAAATCAGGAACTTCTACCCATCAGAGATTATTTTCTGGGTGTGCTGTTGCTCCCTCATAGTTCAGCTTTGCTTCAGTTCAGCTGGCTACCACTCAAAAACCTGCCAGTGTGTCACTTTTAGCATCTGCACCATAGGCTAGATGACCCCTACTTTTACCTCTGTAATGTTTGCAGTTGTTGAACAATATGTGCCTGAGCAGCCCTGGCAAGGTTAAGTGGTGTTCAGAGCCCACTCGCCCAAGGCCTGAGCGCCAAGCCAATATACAAAATTCCTCTTCTTTTCCTCCTCTCCCTCACACCCACCCAAGAAACTGCACCTAGGAGGGAGTAAATTCCAAAGTGTTAGTGGTGGCACCTGCATCTTTTTGTTTCACTACCCCTGTAAGTTGGATTAAAGGCTTCAGGGCAGAGTTACTTGCATGAGACTTGAAGGACACTTGCCCACCAGCTCCTGGGCTGGGACAGTCCTGAGCAAGTGATCCATGCCAGCTGCTCTCTGAGCTGCACCATGGTGCAGTCTGCCACAGCTCCTTGGAGCAACCTGCGCCAGGGCTTAACTGCTACTGGAAAAACAGTGTTTTTCCTTATTTCCAGCCTAAATCTCCCCTGTTTCAATCCATGCCGGCTGCCCCTCAGTCTCCTGCCGCACACCTCGTAGCAGAGCCCAGCTCTCGCCCCCCGCAGCCTCCTCCTGGCTGCTGGGGCTGCTGTGGGATGGCCAGGCATCGGAAAGGGAGATCAGAAAACTGGTATCCCTACTTCGTTGTGACAATGGGCATCCTGTGCTCAGGCTCATGAGAGCTATGGACACAGCTAGTCCATCAACCTCCCAAAGCCATGGTAAAACACAGTCCTTAGGGATATTCCCCTAGCTTGTAACGGCCAAGGCGAGATCCCTGCTTCTGCAGCTCACTCCACGCCTTGCTCTCAGAGGCAGCAATGCTCCTTCGCCCACCAGCACCTCCATCCTCTGGCCCCATGCAGGTGTTTGTGCGGCGTTGCGCTTGACCTAACCAGACCTTCCAGGGCCGACCAAGGTCTGAGCAGATGCACACAGCACATAGATGGCCAGACCCCCCTTTGGCTGGGCTGCCTACCAGACTGAACTCCTGGGGATCAGCCTCACAGGGGCCAGCACGCACCCACTCAGCAATACGTGAATTTTCTGTCCAGAGCCATAGGGGGGGTCATGATACACGTCATGATAAACTTCCTATTGCTGATGAAATACTTTGCTTTAAGGATACAGAAAGAAATAGTCTACTGTGTGTGAATAATCAGATTGAGGGAATACATTAAAGCAAGAGTAATTTTTTTATACTCCTGATTTTTTAAATACAAGCATACCAAGCTACGTTGGTTTTTAGGGCAAGGATATTTTGTACTCACTTGAAAATAAGTCAGGAAAAAAAGCCAACACGACAGTTTCTAGTGTCCCCAGATAAGACAAATCATGGTTATACCATTGAGGTTCATTGGTGGAAATGGTCACCGTAAGTTTCACGACCACTTGTCACTGCCTGTGGTAACTTGTAACTAAGTGTCTGTGGATGTCTGTCCAGGAGCCAACATGTCTTCATCTGCATACAAGGAATGCTTAAACAGATGACCAGTTCTGGAAAATCTGCAAGACCTTTGCACATTTTTCTTTGAAAAGCTGTCTAGTGAGATGCCATCATATCTCAAAATGGGTGTTAGAGCAGTGTAGGCTGCCTGTCTATTCCTACCATGTGGTCTCTACAATTTTCATCTTGTTATGCGTCCTTCTTAACTGCTAGAAAAGCTTCTTTGCTATTCTAAAGCAGCATCCCTCACGCGCATGTTTTTATCTGTTGTTTCATGACACTTTGAAAATCAGTTCATTATTACTTTTTTCTTCAACTTTGGCAATGGTGCTTAGGGCCTAATTCAGATAACTGAAGGAGCACTTCTTGGCCATTTTGTACATTCTCTTAACCTGCAAGCAGAGGTCACTGTCGATGCCTTGGTGTGGAAACTGAGAGACTGCCCTGCCACGCATCTGCGGGAGAAATTATCCCATTCCTGTGTGATTTTGTTTTCCCACCTGTAGAACAGGGGTAAACAATGTTTCTTCACCTCTCTAAAATGTTTTGAATGCTACGGATGGAAGAGTTAAGCAAGAACAAGCGTTGATAATAAAACAGTCTGAGTGTTACTTGCAGCAACCAAAACGTGTTACCAGCTAACTGGCAGTTTGATGGCAGAGAAGGAAAAGAGGGTAGAGAGATTCCTGGAGATGAGTTTCTCTCTGACTTTTGAGGCAAGTTCAGAACGGAAAGGTTAAGGGCAACCTGCATGCTGTCACCTCCCTTTGTCTAAATTACACCTAACCCAAGTGCTCTTGGTGCTCCTAATTGATCAGAGACAACTGCACGCGGCGTGAGCTGGAAGACTAGGTCCTGTTTGCTGCAGGTGTGCCTAGCCTCCAGCTGCATAAAAAGCTGCAGTGTAATAACTATCTCTGTCCACAGCCTTGCGTCCCACCTCTAATGTAGAATGCTTGGCCCTTTAGAAGCAGGAGGTAGGAAAAGGGGCACCATAGTTTTCTTTGTCTGTTTGGCAATTAACCATTCACTGGCTTTTTTTGTTGTAACATGCACTTCCTCTCTTGTTTTCATTCAAGCTTTGTGCACCATGGAAATTAATGTGGAGAAAGACAAACAGACAGGAGAGACCAAGATTGTCTCTGCTTCACCTATTGGCCCAGATGAGGCCCATCAAAGAGGATTCAAAGTCTATGATGATGGTACCAAGGTAGTCTATGAGGTTCACTCTGGTGGCACAGTGGTAGAAAATGGAGTACATAAATTAAGCTCAAAGGACGTAGATGAACTTATGCAAAAAGCTGGACAATCAAGTGTAAAAGGAGGGTATGAAACAATGACTGTGTCAGAGAGAAATGCGGTAGCCGATGGAAACCTTAGCCATATGAAGGAGCAAATGCTCTTCAAGGAGGCAAAGCTGGAAATGGTACACAAACCCAGCAAAGGGCATGCTGTGAACCCTCAGCCCCAAGACAAACCCTGCGGTGGCGAAGCTCTGGAGGCCAGCGCAGATCAGCCAGTGACAATGATATTTATGGGCTACCAGAACATCGATGACGAAGAGGAGACGAAGAAAGTGCTGGGCTATGACGAGACCATCAAGGCAGAGCTGGTCCTGATCGACGAAGACGACGAGAAGTCGTTGCGGGAGAAGACAGTGACGGACGTCTCCACCATGGACGGGAACGCCGCTGAGCTGGTCTCTGGCAGGCCCCTGTCGGACACGACAGAGCCCTCCTCTCCCGAGGGGAAGGAAGAGAGCCTGCCTTTGGAAGCTGCCCCAGGTACACAAAAGAAAAAGCGCTGTCAATGCTGTATTGTCATGTGAACACCTCCTCCTTCCCCGCTCCAGGCAGCTCCTGCTCCATCACTTACCTAGACCTCACTGTACTTCTAACTGCAATACTGTGAACTGGAAGTGAATGCCTCCATTGCCTTGCAGTTGGGTTGCTTTGCTTTCTAGTTCTTCAGGAAGAGGAACGCATGGTTATTTTCCCATCAGATGTACTATTTGGAGTTTGGGGAGGGGTTGGGGGGTTTTTTGCTTCTTTTTTTTTTTGTTGTTGGTTTTTTTTCCTTGATATTGCAGAGTGAGACGTAAATGGGAAATGGAACAAATGTTTTCATATTTATTTGATTTTTATATATATATTATATATATATAATGAAAACACTTTTTACATTTTTCTTTGGATATCTGGCAGGCTTGATCAGATTCCTAGAATTTTGTGGGAGCCTGAGTTTCACAGCAGCCAGATATGAGAGCCTTAAAAAAATGTTGCTTCTCTTTTTTAAGAAAAATCACATTTAAACATTATTTTATAGATCCTATTTTTTATTTCTTGGGGGAAAGCTTAAATAATTTTACTGTTTTAATTTGCTAAAACTCAGACAAGTCTTTCCCGAAAAGTTTGCATAGTTTTGTTTTATAGTAACTTTCCATTTTAGTTTGCGGTGTCAGAAAAACCCATCAGCCATTTCTGCTTATTGGTGATACCAAAAGTGGACCTTAATTATTCTTTCTAGAAAATGTATGAATGATGATTTTGCCTTATATAAATCTTCCAGATTACAGTATTGTATGTGTACTTCATCTCCCCAAATTACAGTGGAAATTAACTTGACATGAAAAAGATGCAGCTGTCACACCAACTGAAATGGAGTCGCTGATCTAATTACTTGCCTTTCAGTAACTCTGCCAATGTTTATACATGAAGTTTTCCTGCTGAACTCCAGTAGATGAGGGATATTGCTTTCTATTTCCCTAGAATATAAATGAACTTCTCTCACAGCCTGACCGTGTTCCCGCTGGATTCAGTGACGAAATTCTCAGTGCTGGGAATGGGGGCAAGGCCAGAGTTTTATTTTGTAATTCTTAGGGAAATGTAATTTCTCATAGAGTGTACCTCCAGTGCACCTACGTAATGACAGGTGATGGGTCTGATCCTGCCCTGCTTACCCAGGTAAAACTCCCGTGGAGGCCCGCTGGAGTTTTGTCGGAGCAGCTGTTTCGGGAGAAGATCAGCCGCAAGGTTAACGTTTTCAAAAACTGCTGGTGGTTTTGGATGCTTCATTTTCCGGTGTGGGACACTTCAAAGAGGCCTGATTTCCAGTAGATTTTTCTTCAACTGCCCTCTGAAAATCAGGCCTGTTAAAAACAACTCAAGGTGGAAATGTAAAAAGGTGAAGGCATCCAAAATCAGTAGATGTTTCTTTGTTTCTCGGTCTTTTGATTCTTCTAACTACAGTGAAAAAGCAGCCAGCTTTTTCATGGCGAGATATTATGAGCCTGATTCTTGTCTCACACCGGTTTTGCTTAAGTGTAGCTTCACTCACTCTAGTGGAGTTAGTCTGGACTTAGAACTACAGAAGTGAGATTAAAAATCAGGATTTATATTTTCTGATAGTGTTAAAAAATACCGAAGATTATTTTGAAGTGTCTTTGAAACTATCAGACTTTAAAAATCAATAACAGCAACTGAAAAACAAAATAAAAAAGTAAAAAAAAAAAAAGTAAGAAAGAAAACAACAAAAAGCCTCTTTTCAGTCTGAGGTGGTTCCTATGATATTTCTGTTCTTTCTTGGATGGTGCTTTTACTGCATTAATTGTTAGTTCAGAGCATCCGATTAAACAGAGTTCTTGCTCTGTACTCTTTTCTTTCTGTGCCAGTAAAAAAGATACTTGTTCATGGTGGTGGTAATATGAGGCACACTGAAAACATACACGCAAAAAAAATGCAAAAGGTAGTTCCTGCGTTAGGTCACTCAGTCGTCAGTATGGAGCTGGTCAATGCGACTTCTCGCCACTGCTCAGGTGAGAGTCAGAAAAAAAAAGCAAGCCGGGGGTAGAAAAAGGCAGCCACACCTGTATGACACCTACAGACGTTTTGCTGGTCTCCATATCTGCCGCAGTGGCTGGATTTAATGACTTCCACACGCTCCCTCCGCCTCCCCTGGGGGCTTTTGGATGGGAGAAGGACCAAACTCACCCACAGAAGCTCTGCACATCATCCCTTGACTCAGGCTTAGGCGGTTAAGTTTTATCAAAGAGGAGAACGGCCGCAGAGCCCCGCGTTGCAACAATAGGTCTGGTGGCTGTTTGTTGGAAACTAGCAACCTGTGTTTGGGGTTTTTTTTGGTTGAGTTGTGTGGGTTTTTTTCTTTTTTCCCAGAAACACTAAGCATTTACAAATCTCTACATTTCTTAAAACGAGACCCTGAGTTTTCAACCCCAGGGTGGCCTGGTGAGGCTGTCCCCAGGCACGGTCAGGACCCCAAAGCACTGCAATTGCAAGGGGTGAAGCGCTTTCCCTCTCGCCCCTTCCCCATGAGCACCGTGGAAGCCGGGCGCGCTTTGCAATAGTTCTGTCACTCTGGGGCCTGTTCACCTCACCAGTAACACTCAGAAACAAATCTTCCAGCCACCTCCTCCTGGCCTGGCCGGTCGTCTCATTGCTCACCATGCTTTCCTCTCCGGGTGTGATGCCGCCTTCATGGCTACCCTGGCCTCCCGGTGTCTTCCCAGCCCTATCTTTATTCCCTTGCCGCTCCTCTCCCCGATGGACATTTTTTCCCAAAGCCCTCTGCTTGGGAAATTTGGGGTGTCGTCTTTACCCTAACCCACTCTGTCCATGCATCTCTTCAGCCGCGTGCTCCCCTGTCAGACCTTCTGATTCAGCACAGACTCAGCATTTTGGGGATGACTCCCTCAGCGACCAGCTTTGGGAGATGCTTGCTGAGGCTGGGACCGGAACGTGTCTGAGACCACTGCACCATCTGAGGCACAACGTGGCAGGGAGATGGTGGCACGCAAGTGTCCAGAAGTGGCCCTTTAGTGGTTAGAAGTAGAGCACAAGCCTTAAACCTTAAACCTGCCAAATACCTACTGCTCAGTACTTGTAGCTAACATTGAGTGCCTAGGAAGGCCAGTGTTTTTTATGTGTTCATATGAACTCTATGGTTAATGGGCCCCAAAAGATCCAGAAAAGCTAAAGGTTTGTCTGCATAGGGTTTGTCTTTACGGGTCAAAGGCAGTTCCACGTCTGAGGTCAGGAAAAATGCGAGAGAGGAGCAAATCGATCCGAACGCGGAGGGCCTTAGCTACGTCAGCTGAAACACATTTACTCCAATCATCCTCCTCCTCAAGGGCAGCAGCCATGCCTGGGCATCGGCGTGTCCCTTCTAGCCATTAGCCTGCAGCCAGTGACATGGGAATTCAAGTGCGTTGGCCTAGGCTGATGAATGTAAACCGGTTTTCCAGGGCTGCTTTGGGCTTCGAAGGGGTCGGTTTTCCCCTCGCCCTCGGATGGGAAGCTGCCTGTGGAAATTCATGCACAATCAGGCGCGAAGGAAGAGGTCCGCTCTACGGTCAAGCAGAGAGAGATTTTTGTAAGGATCATGATGGGAGGGGTTTTTTGTATTGTTTTAGCAAACTCCCTGTCTGTTTAACTTATGCCATCACATGTACATTTTCAATTTCAGCATGAGGGGATACAAAAAAGTAGAGTCAGAAACTGGTTCAATGATAGCATTTTGCCACAACAAACTGCTCGCCTTAACTTTTGTAAGAAAAACAAAAAAAAAACCTCTTTCCAGTGTATCTTTTCCTAGACTGGGAAAAAGTAACCTATGAAACTTTTTTATATTTTGTATTTTCTAAGTTTCTATGAACCCACTTTCCATGTTGTCCCTCGTTTGCATTCAGGGACTGTTTCTTTTGCAAACCACTGCATTTTACTTCCATTCTTTCTTTTTTTTTAACAGAAGAAAAATACAAATCAAAAAACACAGCATTATGATTAGTGGCTAGGCAATCTCTTTCAATTACAAGAATATCAATACAGAAAGAAAAGAATTACAGGGTTGTTTTCTTTTTTTGATTTCCCGTGGCTGATGTACTGTATGGTATATGTTTACAGAACTCCTCTGGTCTGCCTTTGTGATGTTATCTAAATGAATGACAAAGTAGGTATGATGTGCCATTTGACAGTTTGCCTTAGCACTCTTGAGTTTCCTTCTTCTTTTTGTATCTTTCTTTTCCTTGTTTTTTTCCAAAAAGTGCAGGCTGTATTCCAAAGCTGTATAAACACAACATTATCTTTCAATCCCCACCAAGAGAAGTGTGCACAAGCCCTTCACCATGAAGCGTACCTCTACCAGTGCAATAGAAGACCTCAGCCCTGCAAACAAAAATGCATATGCCTAATTCTGCTGTGTATAGACCTGTTTCAGTCAACAGGACTACTCACAGGAGGAATGTGTGTAGCTGTCTGCAAGATCAGGGCATGAATGATTAACACAGGGTGTAGTTTGGGTGTTGTGTACCTGTACCAATTCTATGCACTGCTGAGTTTGCCCAGGGTGGTGTAATCCTAGAGGATAACTCTGAGCATTGCTACTTCTGCTGAGAAAAACACAAAACGAAATGGTGCTTTGCATCCGGTCAGATCAGGTCCCAAGTCAGCATTGCTACCACGGCAGTGGTATTCATGAGCAAATATTAAGTGGGCCTTCCCTGATAATTTATTAGATAATATCTTAGTTCCCTGCCGTTCTACCCAAGTTCACTACTGATTAAAATTATAGAGATACAACAAATTAATCAGAGCAGAAAGATAGCATACAGAGTTGCTAGAGAAACAAAAGGTGTTCTACCTTTTGATTTAGTCCTATATCCAAATGGCATACTTGGAAAGTAAGTGGGGATATAATAGAAAACGTAGTATTTTACATTTGTGTATTTTTTTAAGGAATAAATATTTTTGTAATGAGATACAAACCCTAAATGGGGATTGAGTTTCTGAATATCATCCTACCCATGACATTGAACCTTTGAACTTTTTCATATGTTTATGACAATGCCCAGCTTCTTGGGATCTTTTGTAGATCTAACCACAATTTTCTCCAGGAAGCAGGATCATAACACTTTTTAAAGAGTAAAGTTAGAAGAGTAGAATCCAATATACCTGCTATGAACACAGCTAAATAAGTGAATTTATTTCACAGAAAAAGGTGGACCTATGCTTTCTATAGCTAGACAAACTTCTTTATCTAGAAAGCCAACACGGTAGGCAATAGCTACCTACTTTCAGTAGAGAGTATGGCTAAATAGGAGAACTGTATGTTTTTTCACTTTGTTGTATTTATCCAACATGAGATTTCAAATTGCAAGAGATGGTGCCACTGGAAAGAGTAGAACAAAATTATTTAGACAAAGTAGAGGGGTTTCCCACAGGCTGAGACATGACGTCTTTATTTTTTCTAAACTCACTCGGTTTCAACCAGTTCTCTCTGTCTATTAGAAAGTTTAGGATTTGCTCAGATTATGTTTCATGAGCCTTCTGGACAGGAAGAGTAAACTTTAGTTCTGAGCTTAATCAGAGGTCGCAGGCTATTACAATATCCAACAAAAATGTGGACTGTAATTTTTGTATGTAAAAGAGTAAGTTGTATAAAATGGCTGAATTTATTAAGTTTAGAATATAAATGGTTTGTCATCTAGTCCAAAGAGAATATAAATCCAACTTGTAATATAAACTTATAATAATAACTTAGCTTGTAAATAGTGACAAGGGTGCATGAAGTTCTCAAAAATGTCCCACTCATATTTAAAATCAAAGCATTATAAAACTTTCTCCTCATGGGTTCAAAGAGTCTTGCAAAATCTGTAACTTTTTTCCTGTGGTGGTTCCACTTAGGCTGTTCAGCAGATTAAGAATAGGCCACTTTTCTTAAGGGCAAACTTGTGGAGAATTCTGAGCCCCTTCCTCCAGTTTGCAAAAGCTTCTATTATTTTGAGGCGTTTTGCTGTTATTGTATTGCAAAGCTTTCCTGCAGTTGTTTCCTAAATTCTTCTCAGAGGAGGATTTAGGGGTTTGTTTTAAGAATTAATCTACTTTAGAAATTGAAAAAAAACCCACCTTAATTGATTTTTTAGAATTAGCTGAGTAACTCAAGTCCACCAGTTTGGGTGTATTTGTACATTTTTAACTTGCATTGGTATGTTCGTGATTCATACCTGAATTTAGACCTTGCATATCTATTCAGTAGGTCTATAAGACCTAAAGACTTGCCCATGAGCATAAAATTAAGCACCCAAGCAACCCTTTTTACCTTAATGAGATAACCCAGATAAGTGAAATTTAAGCATATGCAGAAATGCTTATAGGTTCTGGTCTTTAAACAGTATGCTACAAACAAGGCTTATGCTGCTTTAACTGTGTCTTCTCATTCCTTTAATTAGATAGATTTTTAAACGGTGTTGTGAAACTGGTGCTCTTTTCTGCAGAGAGGGGTTTAGAGCATGGTCTCCTTGCTGACTGTGTTTGAAAGTAGAAAAACACCCCACAGGAACTCTCAAAACTCCCAGTGCCTGAAGAGAGTGGGGCTGAATTTCATACCTGCACAAAAACGCAATGTAAAAGAGGCAGTGTAAGTTTTTCTTCCAAATTTTTCCCTCTGCATGCCTCTGCTCCAGACTCTGCCTATCCCCTGTCTCTGTACTTGCTCTCATTCTGGACACCTTTGCTCAGCTGCTCCTTTTTCCCCCCTCTCTCTGCTCCCCTTTTTGTGGTCTCCTATGAGCAAAGATAGAGGGAAGAAAAGAGAGACTGGAGTTAAAAACCTCACCTCAGGCCTGTTGGCATGAGTCCCAAGTAAAAGAAATGACAGTATCCCATCCTCAGCATTTGGACAACTTCCTGCATTTTCCTAGATTCCTAGGGCAAATCTGATAGTAGAAGAGCACTCTCCCTATCTATTAATCTGGCATCTCATGGGTTGGGATGTTGTTGCCCAAACAGTGTGTTCCACTGAAATCATATTATTTAGGTAAATCTGCTGTCTCTCTTCCCATTCCTGTGGGAATGCACTAAGCCCTCCAAGCCAGTATGAGCTAGATATGCCCAAGTGCATGAAATATCAGCATCCAGAAACCAATTACAGGAGCAGAAGGCAAGCCACCCCTTAATTGTCAGGTTGCTACTGGAGCAGGAGTAAAGGAACCAGAAGAAAATGCGAACTTCCCCACAGGCTGATCCAGCATGCAAAGGCATTCTCAGTAAAATTAGCTGCCAAGAAGCTACTGGTATCCCTCCAAGTTAATGTGCCGGTAAGAGAGAGGCAAACTCAAAAATAGAGAAGGTTTTGTGCAACCATATAAAGTCCCAATTGAACACAGCGCTTAAGCTCCACTAATCTTAAGCACTTGCTTGAAGTGTAACACATATTTAAGCACTGTGCTGCTTAGGGATAGCCTTGAGGATATGTTAAGATCGGCCCGTATCGATGATTAAGGTGCTTTATTGATGATGGGCTCAAATTTTGTCCCTGTTCTTTTGCAAGTATGGATGTAGGCACTGCTTAGGGGCAGATACAGGGGATAAATCCATTTGAAAGCTTTTTGCTTTTCCAGTGGCCACTGAATCTAAGTGCAGCAAAGGTAGCCAAGCAAGAGCAGGTCAGGACAAAGGCAAAGAACATATTTCTGAAGGTTTCCTGCCCCTCCCGACTACATTCACTCCATAGATGAATGACTCTTTATAGGGGTTCAAGAAAATGTTGTGTAAAATGCAGCTTTTATGGTGAATGTAGGTTGTGGTTGAGATTTTTTTGTAAGCTTTAGTCTCCCACTTTCTTTGTGAGCAAATGTAAATAAAATCCCTTTTTGTTGGGGAAAAACTGCTGTGCTAACACTGGATTAGAATTGCTGGGGATAGCTGCTGTACTTTGTAACCTGAAGTGTACTTTTTTGACTGTTATGTTTTTTTCTTCAGATTAAAAAATGAGTACAAAAAACAAAAATAAAAAACCAAGAACACTGCCAGCAACAGCCATGCTGTAACTGTGGCTTCTCTCTTTTTTTTTTTTTTCTCTGTACAGTATTACTAGTAAATAAATCTGCCTTTTCACTGCGCCTACTTCTGTGTCTTTTTACTGTGTTTCTCTAACTACCACTCTTCAAGATGCTCTGTGAGCTCAAGGACGTACTGCACTGGAGCTGCCTCTCTCACTAAAAGAATTAAAGTACTAACTCCACAGTTGGTTTATCTTTTTTCCTTTCCTCCACTGCTGTGCCTTGCTGCTCTGACTGTTATTTTTATTAGATGCTTCAACATGTATTAACTCATCGTACCTGTTACTGTCTCATTTCTCTTTTCCCTTTGCTTCTCATGTGACACTTTGCCAAGCATATTGCGGACCCTGTTGCTCTAGGATCACATGGCATCTTTTCATATTTGCGGAAGATAAAGGATTGGTTTTGGTCAGCAAGGCAGTATGTCCTGGGTCAACTTATTTCCTAACTGAGGAAAGTATTCCATATGGCATATATAATTTGCCAGAAATAATCACGAAAGAATTTAAGGACTGCCAAATTAAACAGTGTGCAGTTTTCTTCCAGGGCTTATCACAGATAGTGTCCTCTGTATTTTAGGACTGGAAGAAGCTTGCCATAGTCTGACTTGTAGGGAAAAAAAAAAAAAAGAAAGAAAAAACCCTCGTGTAGTTTTTTCCCAAGATGTTATATTTACCTGACCTTAGAACAGTGATAGGATGGGTAACGTAGCCAGGCATCATAAGCCACCTCCTCAAAAATTTAAAAATTCAGCTTAAACTCAGCCATTTCAGAAACTCACCACAAACTGCGCTTTGCTACATAAGTACCCTCCCTCTGCTCCTTTCACGCAGTGGCCGTACAGATAGATGTGTATGCACACACACATATGATCTGAGTCTTTGCAATATGGTACGTTTTAACATCACAGAAGAGAAAATGGCCATGTGCCCTGCTTTGCTGCTTTATAATTTAGTCCTGAAAGTTTTGCGGTAGGTGGGGCTTCAAGTTGGTTTTTTTCCTACTTGTGTTTGAGTGACAGAAAGTCAGTTTTATCTATCCTAGAAGACTCTGTGAATGACTAGAGAACTGGTATGTTTCTGTCACCGAAGGACTAGGATTGATTCAGGTGAGAGAAGTGATCATAACTATTTAAATTTCTTTGGTTTCGCAAAGATCTTCCTAATTCAGAAGGCATGTTAACATGGCAAAAGGCAGGATCATGACCCTGAGCTAGCCGAAGTGTCTGTGTGAAGGCCATGAAATAACAAGGGCATTATCATCTGTGACTAATTTAGTGCTTGGACACTTGGACACATCAGGTACATATTCCATTTGTTGGTGCATACCATGGCCTGTGACATACTCTTATTTTCATTCCACCTTATTTAATTGTATAGCCAGGAGAAGGTTTTCAGCTGAAAACTCGTCCACTGCACAAAATTGGGTTATCCAAGAAAACACCAAAACCAGACTACACAATTTTGATATTGCTGTTGTTACTAAAGTTTCAGAAACAAAATATTTCCATGCCTTTCCCCTTTTTAAATCTCTACGAAAAAAGTGAAATTCTGATGTTTCTTTTTTCTTTTTATTTTTCCCACCTTCATGACATAATGCTTAGCAGCTGGTGAGATAGCGTGGCACTTCCCTGAAACTCTTCTGGAGTGGTTCCCTGGAGGTCAACGAGTAAGGGCATATGCAGCATGTGGGAGGCCAGCCCTCTCAGGTTTTTGTTCTTTTTCCTTTATTTTAATAGTTCTGTGTCCGTAACAGAAGGGAGATAGGTGCTTATTCTGAAAGCTCAACAGTCGAGGTGTTTCAGTAGTTTGTCGGGGGAGGGGTAGAAGTAGAATAGCTCATTTTCAGACAGCCCCTTACATTCCCGCAGAACCTGTCCTTGATCCCTTAAAACTCAGCAACACTTCGTGCTTCACACTACGATATTTTTGAGGTTACAGGAAGAAACCTCTAAGGCTAATAACTGTAGGAACAAATAATAGAAAAGGGACAAGAAATTAATAACAATTTTTGCTGTCCCAAGACCTCCGTTTGCATTCCCCACCTGCTGCAAAAGGTCTGCTCAAATGTTCATTGCACTGTGCAGTCACATATGAATCCTTTGTAACTGCTCGTGGGGGGAAACACAGGCTGGTCCCTAAAGAAGTTTACAAAGCCACCCAGCTGTGCAAAACATCGTCCACATTTACCCTTGATAGAAAAGCTACCTGCTTCTTCGTCACAAGTGTCTAGCTGACAGCGATCACCCTCTCAGATAAGACAAGGAAGTAGATATTTGCATAGGAGTGGAGTTTGCTATATCAGACTTGGAGGAGGGAACTTCCCAGCATATAACCCAAAAAAGAATAGAGGGAATAATGAGCTGGCAGAGATATAATCAGGAGTAGGGAGGAGTTGTGTTGCTGCACAGACACTGGCCTGCAAACCTAGGGACTCGGTTGCCTCAGAAAGAAGGTCCCCCACAACATCCTTCTCTCTAAACTGGCAAGGTATGGATTTGATGGGTGGACTGTCCGGTGGGTGAGGAATTGGTTGCATGGTCGCAACCAGAGAGTAGTGATCAATGGGTCAATGTCCAGATGAAGGTCGATGATGAGTGGTGTCCCTCAGGGGTCTGTACTGGGACCAGCACTGTTTATTTTCATCAGTGACCTAGACAGCAGGATCAAGTGCACCCACAGCAAGTTTGCGGATAACACCAAGTTGAGTGGTGCAGTCGACACGCCTGAGGGACAGGATGCCATCCAGAAAGACCTGGACAAGCTCAAGAAGTGGGCCCGTGTGAACCTCATGAGGTTCAACAAGGTCAAGTGCAAGGTCCTGCACCCGGGTCAGGGCAACCCCTGGCATCAATACAGGGCATGAAGGGATGGAGAGCAGCCCTGCCGAGAAGGACTTGGGGGTACTGTGGATGAAAAGCTGGACATGAGCCAGCAATGTGCGCTCGCAGCCCAGAAGGCCAACCATATCCTGGGCCGCATCAAAAGCAGCGTGGCCAGCAGGTCGAGGGAAGTGATTCTGCTCCTCTACTCCGCTCTGTTGAGACCCCACCTAGAGTACTGCGTCCAGCTCTGGAGTCCTTAGCACAGGAAAGACATGGACCTGTTGGAGCGGGTCCAGAGGAGGGCCACAAAAATGATGAGGGGGACGGAACACCTCTCCTATGAAGAAAGGCTGAGAGAGTTGAGGTTGTTCAGCCTGGAGAAAAGAAGGCTTTGGGGAGACCTTATTGCAGCCTTTCAGTACTTAAAGGGGGCTTATAAGAAAGATTTGGACAGACTTTTTAGCAGGGCCTGTTGCGACAGGACAAGGGGGGGATGTTTTTAAACTAAAAGAGGGTAGATTTAGACTAGATGTAAGGAAGAAATTTTTTACAATGAGGGTGGTGAAACGCTGGAAGAGGTTGCCCAGAGAGGTGGTAGATGCCCTATCCCTGGAAACATTCAAGGTCAGGTTGGACGGGGCTCTGAGCAACCTGATCTAGTTGAAGATGTCCCCACTCATGGCAGGCGGTTTGGACTAAATGACTTTTAGAGGTCCCTTCCAACCCAAACTATTCTATGATCCTATGAATTGGTTCCTGCCTTTTATATGCAGTAGTTCCTCCCAGTGTAAGTAAGCTCTCTGGACTCTCTGGACTGAGCACTAATAAAGATGCTGGTCCAGGTCCTTGGAAACATCATTTCCAATTGCTGCTGCTCCATGTGGTTCAGCATGATCTCACAAAAAGTCTCTCACCTTCAGATCTACAAAGGTATGTAGAGACATTATCCCCTTGATTTAGATGGGGAGTGTAGGTAACTAAATACCTCTGTGGGTCCAAGTTTTTTCATCTCAGTTTTACGTCTGTAATTTCAGATAATTAGCACTACCCTGCCTTGTGGGGCTGTGGTGATGCATCTGTTAGTGTCTGTCATAAGACTGCAAGAATGTGGGGCATACTCTGTGTGCACAGCATCACAAAATTTCTTCTTACTGTTACAGTTTTTGGAGAGGTTCTGCTTATAACGACACTGCAAACCAGAAAAAAATAGGCTATATTGCAATCAAAACCAGCTATTCACTGCAGTCAGGCATTTGCTGGGAATTACGAGTTTGCCATGATTTAGGAAAAAAGGATGCAGCAGTAGCATGTTTGGTTGCTTGGAGGTAGGAGAACAAAGGGAGAAGAACAGGTGGAGGGAAAAAAGGAGACGAATGCAAAAATGGGTCACTTTCTCATACATGACAAAACAGTTCAGCTTCCCTTTTCAGTATTTCCATAGTGTGTAATGCATCACTGGCTACAGATTCCCTCTGGCTACAGATGAGTCTGCTCCAGCACTGGCAGCAATATGGTAGCTTTTGGGGGCGGGGGAAGTTGGTTAAGCTAATTAGCCCTGCTGAGAAAGAGGTTATCTATTTGCTTGAGCATAGTCCCATGCTAAAATGACTGTACTGCTCTTTAGCCAGTGTCGTTACCTCTAGACAGCATTGCATTGTGGTTTGTAAGCATCTTGTGGCTTAAAAGAAAGGATACTCTTTAATACCAGCAGAAGGTCTTGATTATTACATTTTGCTGGAGTGTGGTACATATATCATTCAATTTAAAGCAAATGAGATTACTTAACCTGACATTTTTTTAAACATTGTTTAACTGCTGTTCAGTTTTTGTTAGAAGCTTTCTTCTTAACACGCTGCACTAAGTTATAGAAACATCTTTATCGCTGGAGAAATAGGGGTTCATAGACAAATTGGTGTTGAGACGGAATAAATGCTTCCTTCTGCCGACCAACTTAGGCAATTTTATATTATTAGGTATGGTTAAGTTACTAGGGAGATGGGGTAAAGTGATGAAGCTGTTTAAATACCACATGCAGTTGCACACTGAGAACAGGGCGGACATCTGGAAATCCTCCACTGCTGTTATTTCAATCTGGATTTTTTGTTACAGAAGCTGGAGGTCATCAAGGCGTTAGTAAATTGGGAAAGTTAACCAAGATGATAGATAGTTTCCACTTACTCCAACCTGGGAAGAAAACAGCCCTTAACATGAGAGGAGTCATACTCATTTTTGCTGCTACAACTTGTGTTGCAAACCCAGTGTTATTTAGGGTTCTTTTTTGAATTTCCAGCTCATGGAGTCAAGCAATTTGGAGAGAGCCTTTGCTATCATTTAAAAGAGACAAGAAGAGAAACAGTAGTTTCTGGGCTCCCTGGCTGAAGATGAAATCTGGAAAATACTTGCTCTAGCTGCATGTACAAGCCCTACAGAGCTGTGATACTATGAGTCCCCTTTTCTGTGGTATTTAAGAGACTACAGACAGTATTCTTAAGCACTGTTGAATACAATGAGGAAACGATAATAAGACATATGGAGACGCTACTGAAAGGTCACACACTGTTTATTTTCTTCACTTATTTTATATGTCAGGATTTAGAATTCACAGAGCTGGAAATACTGTGATTATTTTACTGATTTATCTTCACAATGTGCCAAACATTTGCCAAATATAAACAAATCCAGGACCTACCACAGAGGCTGTAGCCTGTCTGTCTCCATTTTCTCTACTCATTACAACTTCTACAGAGGAAACATCAGGGCTGAAAGCTGTTGACAACAAAGCTGTTCAGAGTATTTAAAAGCTGTAATCGAAAGTGGAAGTAAAAGGAAAGCAACTCTTTTCTCTCATCCAGCATCAAGAAGGGTCCTCCTCTAATCCATAGACTAAAAGGGATTGAATCCAGTCTGATGTCAAAGGACAACTTCCCCAGCTCAACAGCTGCAAACAGGGCCACCAAGCCCGTTAGAAAAAAATCCACATGTGCTTTCAGGATCAGGACCTTACACCCCAAGCCAGCCCGGTGAACTCAGAGTGCCTACGTGGGAAGTCAGTCAGGGCAGACTTTTGCTGCAAAGCACTAGAAATAAAGTATTGAAATTAGTTTGAAAAACCCTCTCTGATGCAATAATATTTTTAAAGATAGGTCCCTGAGTGTCAGAGAGATTGCAGGCTGTAAATAAACAGTCCCACAAAGAGAAATCAGGGAGGGGAGCACAAACTCTGATCCAGATACCAAAGAAAGCACGCCCAGCTTACTCTGAAGAAGTGCACTACCTATCACCAGCAGCACTGGAGAAGCAACTGTTTTGTCTTTTCTAAGGAAAAAAAAATTACACACAAGCAAGATCTTCTCTTCAGGAGGGGCTCTGCTGTGGGCAGAACTTCAAATAGCAAATCTGCTTACAGCAACAAGAGCCAAATGGAGGTCAAGGTTCCAGTTACGCTGCCCGGGGCATCTGGCATGTACCAATATTACCCACTATAAAAGCACTTGACTCCCCCACAAGTTCCAGCCTTAATTTTCCTCTTATCTGTTCAGTCATTTTCAACTATTACAATTATGGTAAGAAAAGTTTGGCCAGAAGAGTTTATAGAAAAGTTAATCATTTTTTCAATAATAAGCAGTTAGGTTAGTGAATTACGGTGATACAGGTTGCTGAAAGCCATGTTGTTCAACTAGGCGAGAAAAAAAATGACCAAAAAATAAAGGATACTTAAATAGAACAGACCTGTAAAAGATAAGTTGGAGAAAAATGTAACCCTCTACTAGTCTTTGAATCCCCAGTAATGGCATTTGCCCTAACAGAAAAGAACCAGACATGCTTGAATTTAATAACATAGGTAGCCACATTTACTTCCATGGATCTGCTCGTGTCATCCCGTTCACAGGCTTGGAAGCATGTATGGTCCCTACAGAGCATGGGCAGCTGGGATGGTGCTGGGCAAGGAAGGGAGGGAGGCAAAAATTATTGCTGCATGCTCTTCCGTCTGAAGGAGGCTGAGAACTCTGTCACCATTAAAGCAGAGTAAATAATATTGGTTTGATTCTGGTGAAAACAAACAATCAAAAGCAGAGCAGAGGATTCTACCATACTGAACCCAAACTGAAACTTTCTGAATTGACCCGTTGTTTAAAAACAAACCTGTTTTTTTTCAAAATCAGAAGTTCGAATGCCAGCTGGAGGCATTTCAAACAAACAAACAAAAAACCCAAACAAACAAACAAACAAAAAACACCAAAAAAAAACGCCAAACCCCAAAACAAACAAACAAACAAACAAACCAGTATCTCATTCGGAATACATTAAAAATATTGCTTTGACATTACCAGAACATTCCCTTCAACTTTTTCTATCCAAAATTATTAGTGAAATTCAATATGATTTCATTCTTTCAGAGCTCATTTTTTTCCAGAAACGTTGCTGTTCAGATTCAAGGGGAAAATTCACTTGGCTCCAGCCAGCACAGCACTCCTAGCTGAAGCCTGGAGGGCTGACACTACGATTTCAAGTGAAGTGTGTGTGATAATAAAGAGCTAGCCGTGGGCAACAGACCCACAGCTGTACGTTGTCAGTACTGAACGATCTCCTTTCTCTGCTTGTTGTGGCCAGCTCTCTGATTTTCCCTTCCTTCCTGCCTGCTGCCCCTTTCCCTTCGGCCGCACGCGTATTTGCACAGCCTCCTTTGAGCCCTGCTGCACTGCATGGATGTCGCTGAAGCGGGGAGCACTCTAACCCAGCTTGATGCTACCACCCGAAAGGAAGACTCTGGTGTAACATCCATTGCCATGCGTATGAAGACTAGCACGCTCTTTAACAGATGCTAAAGCTTCTCCAGAGCAACCAACTGATGGGGAGTGATTGCTGTTATTGGACTCATCCTCCCCTGGACACAAATCACCCTTCCAGTGCCATGTGTGCATCATGAAAAACCTAGGCAATACTGACGTCTGTAGGAAAAAAGGCTTCAAGCCAGATGTAATATCTGATCCCGAAACAAACCTTCCCTTTCTTACTTCCATTGCATAAAGTAAGGAAAACTCAAACCAGGTAGTAGAGGTTGAGGCAAGAATATAAGATGTTTGTGCCAAAAAGGTCTTAGTGAAAAAACGTCTTGCAGATCTCCTGGCCCTCCAGAGAGGTCTGAGGTGAGAAGCAATCAGAAAGATATTCTCCAGAGAGAAGAATGCAGCCTCACAGCCAGAAACTCTTTGGACCTGGTCACTGCTCAGAGGCACTAGTCTCTGCATCCCTTACTCAAGTCACCTGAGCTCTCTCCCACAACACATTTGCTATCTATTTTTTCAGGTGGAGACACTGGGCATCTTATGATAGCAATGTGAGCATTAATTAGTGTTTATAGGGACTATCCCCAGTAGGTTGTAAAGCAGTTCCGGTGGCTTCTGCCTGTTTCAATATGAATAATTAACACCAAATACATCAGAGTTACCAAGACAGAGTTGCTAGCTCTGTTCAATTAATTTTGCCCTTAAGGAGAAATCCTCTCCTGAATAAAATCTATGTGTTTTGGTAGAGGTAAGCTGGCACTCTCTGTCCGTATAAACACATGGTGCTATGTAAGTGTCAATACAGGATAATTCAAGGTCCATGTGTTGACTAGTCATATGAAGAGGATAGCTTAGAAAATTGTTCCTGGCACTGGCAGGGAACAGGATTCCCTCTCTGTTGAAGCAAAGTGGCATCAGTACCCCCAGCAGGCTGTAAGATGGGTGATTTTTTGTAGTGCAACACACTTACATTCCCCCTCTGGCTCTTGCGGTGAGGGTCACCAAAGACAGAAAAGTGCTAGTTGGACAAGGCATGGCAGACATCCGCAACCTCATCTGAGTTGAAGACAAGTCAGGCAAGGAGGAACCGGACCTACTGGTGGAAGTGAGTTCTGTGAGAGGAGAAAGGGGGGCATATTTGCAGCTTTTCTCCACTCTGCAGGAGATAGGGAAGCATCAGGCAGCACAATAAATTGCTGGTGGACAAAAAGCCAATTCTTCACAGCACTAATGCTGAACATGGGGTCTGGGCTCCAGCCTGCTTGGCAGGTCCATCAGGGAGACCTCATGCCATTTACAAATCAGGGTCTTTCTTTTCTGAGAGCAACCAACACATCATCTAATCTGCAGTAAACAAAAAGTCAACAGGCAAAAGTAAACTTGGGAAACACACTGGACAGCTTGCTTTTGATCAGTTTTTGTTTTATATCGCAGCCTGTTGCAAGCCTTTCTTAGGTCAGAACTACCACAGCCCAAACACGGGTCTGCTGTCCCTGTAATTCAGAGCAGAGAGGAGCATAGGCCACAAAGATCCAGAGCCAAGCCAACCCCAAACTTCAGAGCTAGGCAAAGCACAGGTTTTGCACCAGGATGAGAGACAGCCATATGATTTAGAGCTGGACCTAGGTCCAGGCTTCCCCAGAAAATGGGTGAGCCAGCACCTGTGGCTTGGTGTGGATCCATCCATGTCATTTGTGCAGGGCTGTGCTGTACAGAGCATTATGTCCACATCATACCTACTATTAACCAGACCTGTAGACAAAGATGAAGTGCCTCCATAACATTAACTTCAAACACAGAACATCCAAACCTGATCTAGACAAATGCCCAGACCTAAAGGTAAAAGGTCAGCTTCAGCCGGAATAAAAACTATATTATTCAGGTCTCCAGATGTGAACTTCCCTCCCATTTTCTGTTTTGGTTTAAAAATAATCTCTCTGTGTAAAATCATTGTTGTGGCAGGATCAGTGCTTGTCAGTTTTGTCTTGAAAGGTTCAATCAATCTCAAACATTGCATTGGCTTTATGCTGGACTCAGCATTGGGCGGAGCTTGACCACCAACCTCATAGTCATGAATAGTTTTATACTTGCAGGAATTCTGACTTGTGTGTAAGAGTGTGTGTGTTCGTGTATGTGCAGACATCTTCCCCCTCTCCTGACACAACAAATACAGACTTGAGTTTATGAAAAATATTTGGTATTAATTCTAAACAGTTTATCCTTTTCTTAGTATTTGCCTTTGAGTTTTTCAAATTTATCAAATCTCAAGCTCACTGAGACAGGAGCCACTTTTTTTTGTTGGCAATATACCACAAGTATCCTAAAATGTGGCAAGAACAGGGCAAAGGTGGAAAAGTTCTGATGTGTCATGTCAAAAAGCTGGCCTCAGACCCTGCATCTTACAAAATCTGGTAAACTTTCAGCTGTGTAGTACTATCCTCCCTGGAAGCAGCAGCTGGAGTCCTGGCTCCACAGCAATCAGTGGGAGTCTTGTTTCTGATTTCTTGGGACCAGGATACACAATGAATCTGTGTATGTAAATCTTTGCAGACCTGGGTGCTAAAAAATTTACAATCTAAGTAGTTGTCTACATGGAATGATGTACTACTTTACATAAGCCATAAATTTTAAATCAATATACTAGTACTACAAATACCTGCTTTCCATGGAGGGATGTTAAGTTTAAAAGAAAAGTCTATTCTGCTGCCATAAAGTCCTGAATATCCTGTAAATTTTACATTTTTCTGAATGTAAAATAGTATTTATAATTCTATGAATACAGTCAGTGTAGTGTATCCCTTTCCCCTAGTAAAGAGATATGAGAGTTCAGTCTGGACATCAAATATTTATGAAAAATATATAAAAAAGAACTTTCAGCACAGCCATGAGGGATAGCCTACTGAAGGTACGGAGAAAACTTCACTTGGCATTTGTTTACTTCTTAAAACTCTGCCTATACAGACTTTTGCCTATGTCACTCGTTAACCCACCTTCAAGATTTTGCAGTGATGTCTGTGCATGCCCAGCTTTGAGAAGAGCAAGCTCAAATTCCAAAGCTTCCAAGCTTGGAAATTCCAAGTACAAATTCTGCGAAGAAAAGTTAGGATGACATTTGGATTAGTTCTTATTACCAGCAAAGCGGTGTGATTTAGTACAAGTTCTTCTTCTTTCAGAGTTCTTCTTTTTCATTTGTATTTGAATCAAAATTGTTGTTTGTACAGTGCTGTGAATGAATGCATCAGTAAGACAGAGGGCAACGTATTATTTTTATTAGAAATAACATGTGGTTCTAAGAGACGATAATTTTTGTTTTCAGGTAAAGTAATAAACCCAAGGTGGTTACACACATGAGCCTTGGCTTGGCAGCCAACGTAGTATAAAATTAGACGTCCCTCAAGAATCATAACTAGTTTAATGACAACTTAATACAGCTAATAACAAAGTGATAGCATCTTGAATTATAGCATGTATGCCTTGTGCAACTGACTTGGTACACTTGATTTTACTAAAGTCCAAACAAGTATTTGTGGAATACCCTTCATTATTTCCAGGCAGTAAGTGAAGAATTGAATGGAAGCGGTCTTTAAAAATTAAAGTACAAAAGATGCTGTAAGCTATATTTTAACATTTAAAATGTATTTTAAGACAAGGCAAAGTTATTATTTAAGAGTAAGGTAGGTGGCTTCTCATCATAAAAGTTAGTGCCTTATGACCATTCTGCAGAATAGGAGTCAGATTACTTTAAAATGCACTTCAAATCACTCCTGAATATTTGCACTAAAATAATACGTTGTAAAGTTTTTCATAGGATCAAAAGGAAGATGAACTGGATTAAGTTCCTGTGGTCCTATAATATAGCTTGCTGGTAAAAAACTCCTAAGAAAGCAATAAAATAGTTCCATTTCTGCTCCCTGAAAGACCCAAAGAATGGTGGCACAGTATATGAAGAAAGCAGATACCTGCCTCCAGAGACAAGCATATTAGGACATCCTGTCCGGATCCTGCTGGGATTAGAGCTTGAAATTCTGCTGTCTCTGAGTGAGGCCAGTTTTGATGTCTTTCTGACAAAAACTATCAGATCATGCAGCTACACCACGTAAAAGCCATCCTTGTGATGTTACCAGTTGAAGTTTCTCGACCCAGTGCATGGGTATAGCATGGCTAATAACATTTTCACCCAGACACTGTAATATCTGAGCATTTAACAATTTTCAATGCAGTGAAATTTCACAGCGTCCCATTAAGGCAGAGAAGTGCTATCATTGTTATATGAAAAATGAGGCAGAAGGAAATGAAGCAGCTGCCTACGATGCGTGAGCTCAACCAGTTCCTCAGAAACAAACATTTTGTGATGCCGATGTGGCTTTTCACTGTTATCATGCATGCAAAAAGTTCCATCTGCACAGAGGACAAGTCCTGAACAGAAAAGCTACCAGGCAGGTAACTCCGCTTCTCAGCTGCTGGGAGCCCTATTAAAAACCCGTACTAGGGTGCTTCTGTGCCCAGGGTAGGAACAATTACAAACCCAAAACCTCCTATATGTATGATTACATCCCCTCAGCTAACACTCTGCCTAGCAATGACCTAGCAACCATCATGAGGAAAGCATCTGCTGCCCCACCAGTGTGCGTCATAGGCATTGCGAGCTGTTAGGTACAGAGGCAAGTTCTTTTTATTTTATAGACCAGGCTGTTTTGCAGAGTGTGCTTACACAGAGCCAAAGAAAGACTACCTGCCATTGCTTTATGGTTGTCTTTGTGCTGGTGCACTGATATAGGATGAGAAGGAAATGCCATGGCATTACATAGTAGAAGCATGACTGTTCCCATTAGAGAGGCATCTTTTACTGTTTCCTTGTACAAGCAGCATTCTGACAATGTTTTTGGAGGGCAGAAAAAACACAAGAACACAAATGCTATGCCTTCCTTTCTCTTTTTCTTTTCTTTTTTTCAATTTTCTGCAACCTTCTGGTAACTCAGTCTCAACTAATGCACAGTTTTCCGGTGAGGATTACCCGAGTCACTGATCTTCAGCAGGAGCACCCTGACAGAGACAGGCAGGGCAATCAATATGCCTTAAACCACAGTAGCCGGAGATGTCATTATGCAGCAGCAAATGCAAAGTAATATCCCACTTTACCAGCGTAAGATCTACCTTTTAATTTTATAGCCACAATAAAATAACAAATTACAAACCAGGAGCTGTTTGGCAAACACTGGTCCATTAAAAAGGAAAAGGTGAGCAGCCCCCCAGGTGAAGACGAAGGGAGACTATTTGGTACCCCTTTAGTCTCCCTCCATTGTTTCTCAGATCCCCCATACCTGAAGGCACCAAGACAGAAGGGAAAAGCAGAAATGTGAAATGCTACCTTGCAATGCTCATTCTCCAAATATTTATTTAGAGAACAAATATACTTCCCATTATAATTCTAAGCAGAGTTGGGCACCCAGCAGTGACTTTTGTAGAAACCCAAAAAATTAGAGATCTACCTCAGAGTCAGAGAACAAGGATTCACAGTCCCATTCCACCTAGGTTGCACTGAACAAGCCTCTGCTTGTGTCTCCATCTGTTTATTTCCATTATGTATATACAAAGCCTTAGGCCAGACACTGTATCTCAACTGTATTTGCATTATGCAGGAAACATCCCTGCTCATAAAGTCAATTAGTTTTTAAAGTGTAGGCTTTAGGGTAGCACTGAAAATTTCATATGACTATCACTGTTTTCCAAACAAAAAAAAAATTGTGTCTGAATTCAGCTATTCACCTTTTTCTGCCAAACACAGGGAAGCAAATTCAGCCTGATGATACAAACATGTGAACATCTCATTGACTTCAATGGCCATTCAGCTTAGCTATGTCAAAGCTGAATTAGGCCTTGGGTCTCAAACCGTCTTGTCTGCTCTTGCCATCTGTCTTTCTTTGCTAACCTAATTCCTTATTAAATAGGGTGTCTGCAGTGAATGTGAACCTATTCTGCTGATCCTTTCTCTACAACAAACGTTGCTGGAGGCTAAAATTCCTAAAAGTTATGACTACTTTGACTGCCTCTGCTTCTGGATACTGTGTGAGGTTCTTTTAAGGTGGCCTGAAATTCAGACTGTGAATGTTTATATTCCTGAGCATCCAATGCCTTTGCAGTCATGTCTTAGACATTCAGAATTACTATGTCATTGAGCAAACTGTAACTTATAACAGTGCACGGATTCATTGTCCGTCCTCCTTAGAGATTTCTGAACTGGTAGTGCTAAACATGGCAGTTCACATACCATGTAGATGATGATGGTGTTATACAGAAAAAAAAGAAAAAAAAAGAAAACCAGACAAATAAATGTCTCCATGTTAACAAACTGATGGACAACAGATCCAGAAAATGTATTAAAGGGACAAGGCAGAGATGTGTCCAATGACCAGCGTAATGTAGCAATTGTGGATGCTGGAGGAAGCCCAGAGGAAGGTCTGAAGATACCGGCCGGGTGCAGGTGTTCTCCCTATGTGAAGTCTCTTACTGCTGCCGTCAGAGACCATTGTTCTGGTCCAGTGGGGCATTTCTTGTGTTCTTAGAAACTGTCTTTAACTGAGCTAGGAGACGACTCACTGCTGTTCTCAGAAGCAGAATGTGGAAAATGCAAACAACCTACCTGCACAGTTAAAATAAATAAAGCATGACAGGGTTTTTTATCTGTTACTCAGTGCAGGTTGTGAAGAGAATATTTGAATAGCCTGAATAAAGGAAGAAGCAGCCATGAACTTAATTTAAACTCAGTCTGAACTATTCACAAACTGAAAGCTGCTGAGGATCAAGTCATCTGGTTGTCATTTAAAGGAAAAAAAAAAGGCAAAACAAAACAAAACAAACAAACGAAAAAAATCCAAAACACCCAAAAACCACCTCTCATCTATTCATTATGTCTCCACAATTTCATGTTCCAGGCAAGACTTAACATGAAAGCACAGTGGTTCTTTCAAAAACAGGCTTTCTAATACATTTCTGATTTCTAGAAATTTCACAAGAAACTTAGCTTGCTAGATTTCAACAGAGAAAGTTTGAATGTGCAACCTGACATTTGGGGGCTTACTCTTAAATCTTTTGAAATTTCCTAATCTTTGTTTGTTTTCAGAGCTGGAATCTCTCTACAGGGCAGGCTGCCTCTTTAAAATGTTACAGTTTAAAATCTTATAACAGTAAGTAATAACTCTAGCACAGAAACAATAAGTATTTGAGTTATAGGTAATATGAAAGTTAATTGAAGACCTGATGTAATTTTATGCTTTCTTCATGCTTTATTCCACTAGTATTATGGGCTTATTGTCAAGATGAGAGCTGTGAAAAATGGTTATTGGTACACTGGTACAGGCTCTACGCTGCTTTTTCTCAACAGGGTGGCTAATTCTCTTAGGAAGACACTTCACTGAATCAACACTCCTCACGGTTCATGCTAAGGAGTGGAGTGCTCCCTCAGTAAGTTTGCAGATGACACCAAGCTGGGCGGGAGTGTTGATCTGCTGGAGGGTAGGAAGGCTCTGCAGAGGGACCTGGACAGGCTGGATCGATGGGCTGAGGCCAACTGTATGAGGTTCAACAAGGCCACGTGCCGGGTCCTGCACTTGGGCCCCAACAACCCCAGGCAACGCTACAGGCACGGGGAAGAGTGGCTGGAAAGCTGCCCAGAGGAAAAGGACCTGGGGGTGCTGGTTGACAGCCGGCTGAACATGAGCCGGCAGTGTGCCCAGGTGGCCGAGAAGGCCAACGGCATCCTGGCCTGTATCAGAAATAGCGTGGCCAGCAGGAGCAGGGAGGTGATCGTGCCCCTGTACTGGGCACTGGTGAGGCCGCACCCCGAATCCTGTGTTCAGTTTTGGGCCCCTCACTACAAGAAGGACATTGAGGTGCTGGAGCGTGTCCAGAGGAGGGCAACGAAGCTGGTGAAGGGCCTGGAGCACAAGTCTGATGAGGAGTGGCTGAGGGAACTGGGACTCTTTAGTCTGGAGGAGGCTGAGGGGAGACCTCATCGCGCTCTACAACTACCTGAAAGGAGGTTGTAGCAAGGTGGGGGTTGGTCTCTTCTCCCAAGTAACAGCGATAGGACGAGAGGAAATGGCCTCAAGTTGCGCCAAGGGAGGTTTAGATTGGACATTAGGAGAAATTTCTTTACTGAAAGAGTGGTCAGGCCTTGGCACAGGCTGCCCAGGGAAGTGGTTGAGTCACCATCCCTGGAAGTATTTAAAAGACGTGTAGATGAGGCCCTTAGGGACATGGTTTAGTATTGGCTGGAAGGTGATGGATGTTGCATCGTTTGACATTGCACATTAACTTGTGATCTTTCCTTAAGTATTAAGCCTTTTAGGTGCAAAATATAGCCCAATATCACGACACCAAAATCATAGTTTATTTTCTTTTTAGTTTGGTTTTTGCTTTCAAAGCACTTGATCTCTTCCTCTATTACAGAGCAAAGCAATCCTTTAGTGAACTCTTTCAAGCTTGGTTAAGAAACATCACTGGAGTTTTGACCAGCAAGTCATGCCTCTTTTGAATGTTGTGGCTAGGAAATGAAACATTTCACTACCTATTTTAATTCTGGGGAGGCGATATGTGAATAACTGAGGAGGATATACCATATCTGGATATTATGTTTGCCTGTCAGTTTGCTTTTTTGGGAAAACAAATAGTACTTTGAAAGCAAACACTATAATTTTTCCTAATTATATGTCATTTTCTAAGATTGCCAACCTTATCCACAGAGGCCAGAGGCTGATGAATCTTCTCTAATTTAGCAGTAACTTGCTCTGTAAGTAGTGTCTCTGAAATGACTGAAGCTGATTACCATGCAGCACAGCTAAGTTTAGGTGAAGACAGGTGTCTTCATCCTTAAACGTCTGGATCTTCTCTCTCATGTCCTTTTGTTAAAAGTCAGATTATATTAACCTTACATCAAGCAGTGATTTTAATTTGACTATACAGTTACTATCCCTGTTCAGTGCTCTGGATCTCTTCTTGCACATGATAGATCTACTCTCAACTTCAGGTGAACCAAGTATCTGGCGTAAAAGGGTCCACTCTCATGAATTGCATGGCTTTCTAGCAGTGTCATGGCTTACACCATGATAACACCAGTTCCCCTGCACCTTTCAACTCTCATGGGCCTGTCTAGGGAAGAGCAAGATTTAACTCTGCCATTGCACAATTTACAGGATTTGCACCAACATGTGTGTCTAGTACAAATGTCTTTCATACCTGGCACATTACTCCCTAACACAACAGAAGATAGTGACAAGGCATTAATTAATACCATCTGCTGTCAGGCAAAACTGGCAGTTTTAGCTTTGCAATGAAGTGTTGATACAAAATTGTCTGATAGAAAAATTGCACATTTCTTCAAAGCAACTGACAGTACAATCTTAACTCAAAACTATGCAAAACTGGAGGTCAAACGTCAGGCCAGTCCAGACTGTTTGGGCTAGGTCTGCCTCACTGCTGTTTGGTCCTCAACAAGTACAATTTAATCAGGCAAATGAGCCCACTCTTAGCCTACTCCGGGGTCTTCTTGTTGCCTTGTCAAGAACTGAAATACTTATTCAGGGTCTTATGCTGTAAAGCCCCCTTGTTTTATTTGTTTAACTCCTGGGTTAACTGTGAAAATCTTGCAATATGGCTTTTTTAGCAGCGTGGAAGGAGGCTTCTCAGAATAAACTCTACCCATTTATTCCTAAATCCACTAGGTGGATGTGTGCTTTTCAATCGTTTCTACTGCGCCTTCAGTGAGCCTGCCATTTTTGTCAGACCTCCAAATGCAAACCAGATCCAAAATGTCACCCCTGAAGGACACCATGAGGTGTGAGAGGAAAATCGACAGTGATAAGTCCTCTTATATGCACTCTATTACCTGCAGTTAAATGTCAGCAGAGTATGATTGTCCTTCCTCCTCTGCAGTAATGCAATCTGACGCATATAGAGATTTACCCTGTTGAGCCAGTCTGGTTGCCCACCACAGGGAAGAGCAGAAAAACATAATTGGAAGAGTCAATCTAAAGACACAGTTTGCTGAAAAATGGAGATCCTTTCCTCCCATCCCCACCACGGGCATTGGAAAGGCACAGCCATTTACTTCAGCAGTAGTATTCACTGATGAGGAATGTTCTGCCCGCTGCTAAAAGTCACTGAAGAGGAAATTAAGTTTAACTAGATACATACCACTTTTGACTGTTGGAGATGCATCCATAGCATCTTCTGCATATGCATGTAGCAATCCCAACTGTTGGTACATGCAGCTGCAGGTCTAACTCCAAGTAACATAAAAACATGCCTCATCTGCTTCATTGTGGGCAAGATCAGCGTGATGAAGACAGGAGATAAACTGTCTGACTTTGCAGTTAAGGAAATTCGACACAGCTCTTGCAGTCCTCTCTGTTGGCTCTGCAGCAAGGGTTAAAAGCTCACCTTCGTGGTATTTACACACATGCATTTCCTGGGGGCAAGAAATCCTCCAGGCAGATGCAGTGAGATGACACCACAAGCTATTTGTCTCCCTCACTGCATTACAGACATGCACTTTCAGCACTGTTTGTGTAACTGATGGCTTTTCTTTCTCCTATTAGAGAATGGTTATCGGTAGCAGATAATCTTTCTGCTACCTTCTGCTTTCTTTCTGCGGTTGAGCTTAAGATGTCATGATTAAAAAGAATTTGCATGAGTCACTTGTGCTTCCCTTCTTTATATCATTCAAGGAGTTCTCTGCTAGTTTTAAACCCTTGTGCAAGGCAACGAATTCATTGCTTGGCTGCACTGCTGCCGCATGCAGGAACCAACTCTAGGCAAAGCTAGGAGGCTATCTGCTCTTTTAATAATAGAACATCACACTTCTTACCTGGCATTTCCAAATAAGAGAATGTACTCCAAGGCAAATTATTACAAGTAAGAGAAACAAAATACACAGTTTTTCCCTTCCTCATACCTCCCAATTCATGTCAGTTTTAGTTTATTTCCTGCAGACATTTTTTCCTCCAAAAAATTCAGTGTTTTTCTCTCAGTTTCATCATAAGCTGTTCACTGTCAACAAGATTGCTGAGTTTGGGAGCAATTTTCTAAGCAACATTGCAATCTCATTCTCTTAGAATAGCTTTAACCTTAGGGCTGGTCTATACTTAAGGTTTCATTGCAAAATATGTGTAGATTATGTTTCTGAGGGCTTTTTGCTTGCTTCGTAGCAGAAATGGTGAACTTCATAGCACACTTGCAGCTATTTTATGCTACTACAACTAACTATTGAAAGGGTTTTGACCACAGAATTAAATCTGCAAGAAAATGCATGCACAATCTGAACCAATATTAGTTCATCACTGCTGGTCACAGAAACAATGTTGGTAGGTAGAAATTCCTCGTTAAAACAAATAAGGAACAAAGTTCGAGACTGGTGTTGCATGACCTTGTAGTGAACGGCTGAAGATATAGCTGTTCTCCCAAGCTGCCATCACTTCCCACACAACTGAAGCATGCAAAAGCCATGTCAGAGTATTGCTAGCCTGGGCTAGTTCAAATCACTCCTGAACACCTGACTGAGCTGAAGAGAGCTAATCCATCTCAGTGATGGAGATCTGCAATGGCTTTAACTACTCCACTTGCAACCACCAATGCAAGTCTGTTTAGGTGTTTCCCAAAATGGTGCCAGACTACATCTGCAACTAAAATCATAGAATCATAGAATAGTTTGGATTGGAAGGGACCTCTAAAGGTCATCTAGTCCAAACCCCCTGCCATGAGCGGGGACATCTTCAACTAGATCAGGTTGCTCAGAGCCCCATCCAACCTGACCTTGAATGTTTCCAGGGATGGGGCATCTACCTCCTCTCTGGGCAATCTCTTCTAGCGTTTCACCACCCTCATTGTAAAAAATGTCTTCCTTACATCTAGTCTGAATCTACCCTCTTTTAGTTTAAAACCATTCCCCCTTGTCCTGTCGCAACAGGCCCTGCTAAAAAGTCTGTCCAAATCTTTCTTATAAGCCCCCTTTAAGTACTGAAAGGCTGCAATAAGGTCTCCCCAAAGCCTTCTTTTCTCCAGGCTGAACAACCTCAACTCTCTCAGCCTTTCTTCATAGGAGAGGTGTTCCGTCCCCCTCATCATTTTTGTGGCCCTCCTCTGGACCCGCTCCAACAGGTCCATGTCTTTCCTGTGCTAAGGACTCCAGAGCTGGACGCAGTACTCTAGGTGGGGTCTCAACAGAGCGGAGTAGAGGAGCAGAATCACTTCCCTTGACCTGCTGGCCACGCTGCTTTTGATGCGGCCCAGGATATGGTTGGCCTTCTGGGCTGCGAGCGCACATTGCTGGCTCATGTCCAGCTTTTCATCCACAGTACCCCCAAGTCCTTCTCGGCAGGGCTGCTCTCCATCCCTTCATGCCCTGTATTGATGCCAGGGGTTGCCCTGACCCGGGTGCAGGACCTTGCACTTGACCTTGTTGAACCTCATGAGGTTCACACGGGCCCACTTCTCGAGCTTGTCCAGGTCCCTGAGAGTGCACTCGATCCCACTCTCTATGTCATCGATGAAGATATTAAACAGTACCGGTCCCAATACAGACCTCTGAGGGACACCACTCATCACTGACCTCCATCTGGACATTGAGCCATTGACCACTACCCTCTGGATGTATCCATCCAACCAGTTCCTCATCCACCAAACAGTCCACCCATCAAATCCATTTAGAGAGAAGGATGTTGTGGGGGACCATGTCAAAACCTTACAGAGGTCCAGATAGATAACATCCGTAACTCTTCCCTTGTCCACTGATGTAGTCATTCCATCATAGAAGGCCACTAGGTTGGTCAGGCAGGACTTGCCCTTGGTGAAGCCATGCTGGCTGTCTCGAATCGCCTCCCTGTCCTCCATGTGCCTTAGCATAGCTTCTAGGAGGATCTGTTCCATGATCTTCCCAGGCACAGAGGTGAGACTGACTGGCCTGTAGTTCCCCAGGTCTTCCTTTTTTCCCTTTCTAAAAATGGGGGTTATGTTTCCCCTTTTCCAGTCAGTGGGAACTTCACCGTACTGCCACGACTTCTCAAATGTGATGGATAGTGGCTTAGCAACTTCATCCGCCAGTTTCCTCAGGACCTGCAGATGAATCTCATCAGGTTCCATGGACTTGTGCACCTTCAGATTCCTTAGATGGTCTCAAACCTAATCTTCTCCTACGGTGGGCAGCTTTTCATTCTCCCAGTCCCTGCCTTTGCCTTCTGCGGCGGTGAGGCTCAAGCACTTGCCTGAGAAGACTGAGGCAAAAAAGTTATTGAGTACCTCCGCCTTCTCCATATCCTGGTAACCAGGTCTCCCGTTTCGTTCCAGAGAGGGCCCAGATTTTCCCCAGTCTTCCTTTTACCCCTGATGTACCTATAGAAGCTTTTCCTGTTGCCCTTGATGTCCCTGGCCAGGTTTAGTTCTATCAGGGCTTTAGCTTTCCTAACCTGATCCCTGTCTGCTTGGACAATTTCCCTGTATTCCTCGCAGGATACCTGTCCTTGCTTCCACCCTCTGTAGGCTTCCTTTTTGTATTTGAGTTTGTCCAGGAGCTCCTTGTTCATCCATGCAGGCCTCCTGGCGTTTTTGCCTGACCTCCTCTTTGTTGGGATGCATCACTCCTCAGCTTGGAGGACGTGATCCTTGAATATTATCCAGCTTTCTTCCCTCCAAGACTTTTTCCCATGGCACTCTACCAAGCAGATCCCTGAAGCGGCCAAAGTCTGCTCTCCTGAAGTCCAGGATGCACCTGAATTTTGGAGACTGAGCCTTCAACACCTATTCTTAGTACAGGTGCAGCACAGTGCTTCTGGCATGGTTACAATCCAGCTAGCGCCCTCAGAGGAATGGCACCAGCCAAGGCTCCTTTTTAATGGGGCATAAGTAGGTGTGACTTCCCTTCTACCAGCCCTAGTAGGGAGATTTTTGCCTTATTTGTATTTAAGTCCAAAATACATCACAGTGTGAAAGATGAAAAAAAAATCGTTTGGAAGAGAAAAGCAAATCAGCAGAAGAGAATTGTGCCATTAGCTCTATAACCTATCTATCCACCCCAGTGAATAACACTGCTATCAGATGCAGAAAAATAGATTAAATGAGCTAGCACTCTTAAGACAATTGCTATCAGAGAGACACTCACATCACAAGAGAAGTGGCACCTACAGTGCTCTCCATAATAGCTTTTCTAAGACTGAAGAATATGGAAATTGAGACTAA